>NW_009610068.1:26277-26697 GCF_000690535.1 Cariama cristata
GCCCCCTCAAATAATCATTTTTGGGTGCCACACAAAATAGGATAAATTAATGTTCCTCTACATGGTGAAAAATATGGTAATTTGACAAGACTGCAGGCCAGAAGCTATCTTGCCTTGTCAGAAGAACGGAAAAACTTTCTCTCTTCTTGTCAGTTCTAATGTGACGCATGCCAATTAATATTTGTGCTACTATAACACAGGAAGAGGTAAGTAGCCTCTTTGGTGATATGACAAATGTGATAATCTAAAATTACAAATGTAATTCTGGACTCAACTACATTTCTAACAGTAGTATGACTACTGTAGAACATTATCACTATCCCATTTTTTGGACTGGTCATCCCAAATACAGAAAAGTTAAATAAGTATACCATGTAATTTTGCAAATCTGCTATGATCTATTTATTTTCATGAAAGAGT
>NW_009610068.1:26728-50402 GCF_000690535.1 Cariama cristata
AAAAAGAGAGTTAAAGGATATAGATCTCTTGTAGCTGGATGATGACAGAATGAAAGGCAGGAGACAAAATTGTAGATCACCCACTGCTGACAGTCGTTAGAGAAACAGAGCAGAGGCCCCATGCTGACCTGGAGGTGTCAGAGAAGAGATGACCAGCACGTCTTCTGCTCTGCCTGTCACTTCAGCAGGGTCACAACGCTCATATAGCCATGCCTCAGCCTGACAGAGCCAGCCAAGAAACCCACTTTGGGCTCCCAGCCTCCTCTGAGCTTCTGAGTCAATAGGGACAGTGTATGTTACCTTTTACTGAAATAAGATAAAGCCAATTAGCATCTCTCAGCAGGCTTTTACCTCTTGGAGAGTAAAAGGACTCTGAGATCCTATTGATCTAACAAACATAGCCTTATTGGTTAATCCCCACCTTTCTTTCTCCTTTTTATTCCCTACTGTACTTCCAACTACTCACTCTCTAAGGGGATATATCCCAAATAGCAATCTGCTCCAATCTGTGAAGTCAGTAACTCCCATTTACTGGAAGGTCCAATATAAAACTGTAGATGTGCAATGCATACATTCAGTAATCAGTTAGCAGGTAAGAGTTTGCACATGCACACAACACTTCACAGGTATTTGCAAAACTACTTTTTGCAGCCTAAGCATGTATATGGAGTGAAGAACAAGGCCGCATGGAGGAAAACAGCGCAGAGATACTATATGAGAAAAAAGGCTAGCAACATTTCTTGTACAAATAATGAGTGCTAACCAGTTACAGTGTAGGGCTGCAGTAATGAAGGGGAAGAAAGGGAGTGCAGCTTAACTAATTCAGTTTGTTATCCTTTAGAATCTAATAGTATGTTAATCACAGTATGTTAATGATACATAAATATTAAACACATTAAACAGTTATAAGACATTTACTTCTCATGCAGTGGTTAATATATATAAAATATATACTTTCCTAACTGATTTATTTTGCAAGTGATTACTATACTATTAAATTCAAATTAAATACCTAGTTCTACACACTTACACAGTTTAATTTAGTGGTGTCTAACTCTACAGCATGCATTGTCACTATTAAAAACTTAATATTAACTAGCAGTTAATGTAATGTTTAAAATACTTGTACTTTATTTTTCTGTTTCTTAAACTAGAAGTAACTAAGTTCAAATGCTGCTGTCAAGCAACCTTCCACGTATCCCACTGTACATAGAAGGGAGTATGGATGCTAAGGAAAAATCTGGATGCAATCATGTAATCTAAAAGTTTAACAAAATAACCCAGGACAACCATCTAAATGGATGCCATCAAACCATAAATCTGGTAGAGTTTTAGTTCTGACTGCCGAATTTTACAGAAATTACTATTAAAAATAATATATAAAACAGACAGCAGGTTTTATTCTATACAGTTGTTTCCTCATTCTCTCAAAAAGGATCTGTGATCTGGGCTTGCATGGCCTGAAATGCAGCATCACCTGGCAGAAGCTTCTAGAGGATGGACTCTAGAGGATGTACTAGCCACTAGCAGCCTCAGCTGGGTTTAAGCATAATTGAGTCTAGAATCACTCATATTCTATAAAGGAATGTTTTTCCCCATACCATAGCCTCATTCTCAGAGGATCACCTGGGCCTCCCATTCATCTTTACCTGGTGCTCAACATGTCACAGTAAATTTGCGTACCTTGTGGCAAAATTGCCTTGTTGGTCTCAAAAGGAGAGATACCTGTATTTTGGCCACAAAACACACGTGATGCTTCCACATCACAAGGCACCATGAGACCTTAGGAAATGGAGCAGAGGAGACTTCTTGAATGATTCTTCTCCCTTCTCTGAGTAATTATGAAAATCTTGAGGAAAGAGAAAGGAGAGGTACAGGCTACATGGATCTTTCCATGGCCTCATAGGTCAAGTATCCTATTAAGAACATTCATGCTCACTTCACCTAGTATTTTCTACGCAACACGAGTCTGGCTATGACCTAAGTTTATAACACAATCAGAAAATAATTAAATAGAAAGACAAAAGGACATTTATCTTCCTTACAAGCTTTTTCTCTCTGAATGTCCAAGGCTGCTGAAGTAGAGATATTAGGGCTGACAGAGAATTTGATGGAGTTCGCTAAGTTTTGGTGTTTTTTTTTTTTTTTTTAAATAGCATTGCATATACAGTATATGTAGGGTTTCATACCTCCTCTAGCCTATATTATCAGTCAGCAACCATTTGCTATCGATCACAGTTGTTATACCCACTTCAACTATGAAAAATTCACTAGTGTCCTTTCTAATCCACATATGAAGCAAAGGCTTAACATAGCTTTGCACTCATTTCACAGAAAAGTAGTTTTTAAGTGCTTCAAGATCATTTCTCTACATTTTCATGGAATGTGGAAAGCAGAAGGAAAACAAAAACTTTATCAATCATTCAGTCACAACTATTTCACTCTATCAAGTTCTCATTTGTCATTAGATTTTGCAAGGCCCATTTTGAGACCTCTATTTCTTGCTGCATTACTCTTAGTAACTTCTTAAAGCAAAACAGTGCCCTCTACTTCAGAGTCAGCAGTCCTTTTGGTTCTGTCAAATCAATAATTTCTTCCAACTGTTAAAAGAAAACTAACCTCTAGTTTAAAGACTCTATATTAAAGTGTTTGAAAACAAACAAACAAAACACTAAAAAACCACAGACCCATCCATGGGTTAATACTTATTATCTCTTTTATTGAGCTGAAGGTAAGAATTTTGTCGAGGCTGTTGACCATTTTTTTTCCCAGTCCTATGTTATATGGCAATGGCAGTGGCATAAACAGAACAAAAGGCTTTCTGGGACCTCTTTGTAAATAGGTTGTTTTGCTGCTTGAATGCTGTCAACTATTTCAACCAACAGATCAAAAGGTAAAGACAGAATCTTGATAGAAGAGAAAGGACCAAGTGTGTCTGAAGAGTGCTATAAAAGATAATGTTTCTTGGCAAATTACAGATTTTTTGAGGGATGGGTACCGTAATGAATGGTACATGATTCCCAGTAAGATATGAAACCATGGAGGAAAGAAACACAAGGTTATGTGTTTGCTTCAGTAAGCCAAAATTAGAAACCAGGCAAGAGCTGCTAAACAAGACTCCTGATAAAGTCACAGAGGAGAAGGGATGGCAAAACGCGAGAAGAGTATAGCACCTTTCTAATCACAAAAAACTTTCTCTGAAGTGTTGAAGATGCATTTTTGTACTCTCAACACGACAGGAAGGTTAAGCTAGTAAGAGCTATCCAAGTGTAAAATAACCTCAAAAAATAAAGTAATCATAAAAAATTAAGAAATATTGAAAGATGAAAGTTATAAGTACTTATATATCTAATGTACACACCAATACTGAGTAAGGCATTCTACCAGAGAGGTGCCATTTCATTGAGCAAAAGGAACTTTCTCTTTTCATTCTGATTTGGAGTAAGTCTGTTTCCAAAGTCTGTTTCTGTCTTTCTAAAGTTTAGCAAGCTTAAGTAAATAAATTTGCCCTCAAAAATATTTTTTTATTGTTATTTCAAAACATTTGCATTATTTGACATAATGGGTTAGTACTGACATCTTTATATGATGCAACTCCATAAAAATAAAGAATTGATATTTAAAATTAATTTCCTAAGTGGAGTTGTTTTTTATCACTAACTTAACCATAAAGATTTTTTTTAAAGTATTTGGATGAGAAAATCATCCATCCAAGTAACCAATCCAACAATTTTTTCCAACATAAAGAAACATGTTCAAGTTCTGTTAAAATACTGAATAAATATATACAATAACCATAACATAAAAATGGTAACTTCAAGTGACTATAATGCAAGTGACTATAAATTTGACAAGTCAAAATTCTAGGATGCAAAAGGTAAACATTGAAGTTACCAATGAAGCTTGCATTTCACAAACATCTACACATTATTGTAGTTCTGTTTGGGCATGCCTTACACAGGTTTTCTTTGAAACACCACTCTTTCACTCATTCCAAAACTTTGACCAGAAACCTGAAATCAGGAGTATGCCCAGGACACGGTGTAACCTTATGACTCTAGGGATGTTCTACTCAAATTCTACAATCATAGAATCATGGTTGGAAGAGACCTCAAAGATCATCAAGTCCAACCGTGTACCAGATGCCACCAAGCCCGCTAAACCCACTAAACCATGTCATGAAACGCCACATCTAAATGTTTTTTGAACACCTCCAGGGATGGACTCCAGCACCTCCCTTGGGAGCCCGTTCCAATGCTTAATGACTCTTACAGTGAAGAAGTTCTTCCTAATATCCAGCCTGAACCTCCCCTGGCGCAACTTGAGACATCACACAGATGAAAGGGGAGGGAGGGAAAGACCAAGCAATCTTACCAGAAATTTATACAAATATCTTTGTGCTGGTTTCCTTCTTCAGGAAAAATATAGATGTTGAATTAAATTAACCACTATACACATACAATATTCATTGATTAACTCTTCATATTCATTTTCTGATCTTCACAGTCACCCCCTAGGGCGTCTCCCAAGACCATTTCTCTAGCTTACAAGTGAATGGGGCATATAAGACTACGGTAGAAGTTTTAATAAATCCAAGACAGAGAGTGCCCACTCCTTCTCCCCTGTGTACAATACCTTATCTTCCTAGCACAGAAGAAAATCAGACTTGTTTGACCTGATTGGCAGGAACTTACTTTCTCCTCAAATTGCATGTGTTTATAAATAGCTGGTGTGTTTCAGAAATGTATGTAGGAACTGAACTGCCCAAATTAATAATTCTTTTCTCTTTCTCCTCCTGGGCCTATTTTAAAGATAGATAAATCTATGTCTTCTTTCAACTTTAGCCACCCTCCACAAGCTCCCAAAGGAAAGTTACTGTTGGTTCTGAGGTTCATTCAAGGAGCTTTTAAACATCGTATCTTGGAAGTTATACTAGGTTGATGTGAAAGCATTTTTAACTGCCAAAGTGCTAAAAGCAAATTTCTTTCCCAAGCTGGGAGATATCTCTTCCTTTTACTGTTAGCATTAATTTTGCTATACTCTTGTTTATATTTGATCTCTTTCAAAAGACGTTATATTAGAATACTGGCCTTTTTAACTTCATCTCCTGAGAAATCTCCTTTCTGTTGATAAAGAGGACTAAAGTTTGTCCTTTTCCCGCTAAAGCAATTATGGAAGTATTTCTTGTCATCCTTAATGTTTCTTGCTAAATGTATCTAATTTTGATCCTTGGTTTTCTAAGTACCTTTCTATAAATCAGTGTTATTCTTTTATAGCTGTTCTTATAGTTAGTAAACTCACTAATTTTCTTTTCTACATAAAGCTGGTGGGGAGTTCATGATTTAGCCAAGTTAGTCTTCAATAATCTTCCTCTGCTATCCTTCTTCCGCACATGGATAATTTTGAATTATGCTGTTGATGTCATCTATTTGAAAGCAGGTCACCTTACTTTCTGTTTTCCTTAGATTATCTCCCAGGAGATCTTAAAGTTTTATACATCTGCCTTCTTAAAACCTTTATTTCTCTGTCCCTCTAGCAGTTCTCACCCAACACATCTTCCTCAGCACTGGATTTTCCTAGATCACATTGAAGGCTATTGGAATAATTTCCATTTTCACACTGTCCCTGTCAACAATAAATCAATAAACAAATACTTGCCAGTTAATCAACCTGAGAAATTCCAAGACTTTGCTGAGCATCTGGTAATTTTTTAACCCCCAAAATGCCTCCTTATTTAAACTTCACAGTCTATTCAATCTTGTATTCTGTGTCATTCATTAAAAACCATCTCTCCAGATTCCTGATTTCATTATCTTTTGTAAATTACCAAAATGAAAAGCTTTTCTCCTTGCACTGTGGGATTATGGCTTTTAATCTTCATACACTTGTCCAGGTTGCATGTATTTTGCTCATGTTCTCCTTTGATCTTTGTTTAAAGATATTTCCCTGAGTCAGTCAGCAAAGATCCTACACCACCTTGCCTAAATCAACCTGTTTATAAAAAGACAAAGTTTTCCTGGTGACATATATTATAATCGTGCATTAAGTACCCCCCACCCCCCCAAAAAAAAGATATATTCAACTGAAATCCCTTCAATCAAATGCTTGATATTACATGTGTCATTCTTTCACACCCATAGACCTAATCAGTCTATTTGGCCAGTAATTTTACAGGTATTAGAATTTTCTTTGATGTAAATTAAGGTTTCCATCAACTATTTGTAACCTTCAGGAATTACACAGTTCAACATTTATTGTACATGACCAGACATTATAGTCTGAGATTGCATTTGATCTGTTCTTTTCCCAGCTTGAGTAAAAGCCTTAATGTATACTTCTCACGTAAATGGGGGGGGGGCGACTATGACATACTGATAACAGTTGCCCCACAAAGAGTTTAAAGTTCTACCCTACTACTTTGTGTTGTGCGCACGTTGCTACACTGTACTACATATCACCATCTCACTGTCATGTACATTAAATACATCACCTGCTAGCAATAATAAAGCGAGGAAAATATTTTCCTAAACTTTTTTAAACACATTCAAATTTCATTGTATGCTTTCCACAAAGAATTTATACAGTCTATTTTTAACTAGAATGACATACAGAAGAAGGCAAATAATTGGGATCTTAATAAATTAAAACATCAGTTCTACTAGAAATAATATCTCATTAGCAGAAAGCACATTTTCAAATGAAAATAATCATGACAGTACAATTTCAGAATACAAACAGAAAACAACAACATTCATCGGGAACTTTACTTGGTTATTCAAATAATGAATCCATTTGAGGATGCTGTATCTGGATTGATACTATCTAGAAACAGAAAGTAAAGTGAAATTAATCCAGTAGGTCGTCCTAAACTATGTCTTCACTAGATATGGATACTTACATATATGCAGGAATTATTACAGTTCACTCTGAAAAGTTTAAAGATTAAGGATATGAAAGCTGTTCTCGTTCTCACTGACTTATATGGCCAACAATGAGTCTTTTTCATAATTTTGAATATTGTCATCCAGGTATACTTGTTGATTATGCAAAAGAGACTACAGGAATCAAGCATATAGTTGAAAGCATCCCAAATGCCCTTAGCAGCATCTCAAATGAGCAGCTTCCCAAGTGATTTGGGACATGTCCCCTCCTAATACATACAGAACTTTGGAGTTTTGTGGTTTAGCTGAATATTGGAATGGAATTATCTGAACTTCCTTTTTAAGTGATCAAGTTTACTATGCCGACATAAATCGATGAAAATTTCTCCTAGTTAGCATTTAGTTTCTCTTTTTAAAACAGAAGCCAATTTACAGATGATTATGTATCTACATCCTTAATTTTATTTTTAACCTGAAATACCATACTCTCAATTTAAAGACTAAATTGTGATTAAGGATGGCAAACAAGAAACCTCAAGATCAATGTTTCATCATAGAATCACACAAAAAAAGAACAGAAATAACATAAAGAAAGAAAATCCCATTACATCTCACTATGAAAAATAAAGACAGGATCTATAATGAAGACTACATTATAGAAGAGGACCTAAGGTTTATTTTTGTTGTTAATCTATTGGCTTCAGTCAAAACATTGCACATAGGATGGATTTAGGAAAAAAACCTCCAAAACTAACTTTGAAACAATGCTGCTTTTCAAAACCATCTCTGAATTTGGGAATTAAATAGTTGTTCATACAAATTTCCGAGCCTAAACATAGACTCTCTCTACTCAAATGCAACAGCTAGTGAAAGGTGAAGTCAGAGGAAAGGTCAACTGCGTGCTTGTAGAAAACTTGTTCTCTTAATCAAAGTCTTCTGGTATTACAATACTTCCCCAAAATGCACCTCTCTCTCCCTCACGATAAAGTGAGTCCATCAGGGACTGTTTCCAGATTTTGCTTGGGGTCAAGCGAAGAACAGCTTTACAAAATAGCTTTGAGAAAAGAAGTCTCTCTGTAAAGCAGTAACAGAGAAGGATAATTGAGGAGAAATGGAAGAAAAAAAGAAGGAACTGAATTTTTCATCAATTTTTACTCCAGCTTTGTGCTCTACTCCAATTAAAGACTCTGCTTAAGTATTTCGAACAAAATCAGTGCTCAAACATGTTCTTTCTCCTCAGGTATGGTCTTGGATGTGGAACTTTGCTCAAGATCCACTTTCAGTTTGAACTGACTCATTCTGGTTCCTTATATTCTCTAGGATAACTGAATCGTGAAATGAAGGGCTACGATTCAGTGTGGAACTGATAAAGGTAAAAGAAGGAAAACAAGACTGCTCCAGATGGCCTACCAGAGCTGCAGACAAAATAGGTGGAGACGCTTATAAAATTAAGAAAAAACTGACTGCATCTACAATAACAGTAAAACAACTTTGCCTATTCCAAACTATTGCCTATTCCAACAGTACAGCAGCCTCACAACAAGAGGCTTCAATACACAAATTGCAGCTCAAGAGCCAGGTGTGTGCTTATGAGCTCCGGGCCCTTGAAATGTGATAAATTCACCATGGGAAATAAAGATAACTAGCTTTGGAGAAAGTTTGCTTTTATCTTCCAGCACTCATATACAAGTAGTACCAAACATTCCCTTCTCCCTCTCTCCTCCTCTCAACTCCCCTGGCAATTCATCAGCCATTATGGGCCATTTGAATGCTTTACCAAGTTGGGTCTCGACTCATACTCAAGTGAATCTCTCTGCAGATACAGACACTCTGCAGGAACACCTGTCCTAGCAAACATTTCCCAGTAATGTGCAAGTTTGTGAGGATCTTTCAGCAGATAACAAGCACCGATGAAAATATTTCTCCTGTTCCCCCCGTAAAAGAAGGATGGGCTCCCACTCTATTTATGACATGAATAAAGGTTTGGGGAAAATGAAGTATCTGGTATATTTTGTTACCATGGTGACCACCCCTTTTGAAAGGCCAAGTGATTTCAGTTTGTTGACAGAATGATTTGTAACTGAGTTCCAGAAAAGTGTGCTGTTCATCATATTCTGACTGAAACAACTCTTTTTTAGCTTTGTCTTTTGCCTTGTCTTTGGATTGCAGAACAATATGGCTAAAACATGAGAAAATCTGTTGATGTTATTTACCGTTCTGAAGTCCCTGGCACTAACAAACGAAGAGGAATGCTCTTCAGCACCAAAAATATCTTCAGCGGTTAGCATGAAATGCATTATCACTTGGCCCCATAAGTTCAAGGAGGAGACAACTTATTTTAGATGCATTGTGCATTGCAGTCTGTCTGGAGTGAAAGATTCTGCATCTTAGCTTCAAATGTTTAGCCAAAATATAGACTGTACAAGTGCAGCTATGGATAATCATTGGAAGC
Organism: Cariama cristata; assembly: GCF_000690535.1. Classification (NCBI taxonomy): domain Eukaryota; kingdom Metazoa; phylum Chordata; class Aves; order Cariamiformes; family Cariamidae; genus Cariama; species Cariama cristata. Next base: position 36,062 of record NW_009610068.1, read on the forward strand.
TGTATGCTTGGGACACTACCCCACACAGGAGGGAAAATAAGGTAGTGTTAAAAATCATTTTCATTCCACTCAATACCATCTGACATTCACAGCTGCTTATTGAAGAGTAACACCTGGTGCAACAGGGACAGCACACTGCAGTTCCTCTGATCAGGTAGTATGTGTTGCAGAGAAGGGCTCCCCAGCTGGGGCAGTACCAAGCCCAGAACTCCAAAGACTCCAGGTACAGCAGGAGTTTAAACATTTTAAGGCAGCAAAAGCATTTTACGGCAGCAAAATCTATTGCTGTTACCAAGAGAAGTCCTGCATTCCTCTAGTCCTAAATGTTCCACCTAGTCCATGACACTCTAAGCCTCTGTGCCACCACGGCTGTTTGTGTGGCTGCAGGGTCATCCGGATCCCAAGGCTGAAATAAAGTCTAAAATAAAAAGGCTCATCATGTGGCTATGGAGGCATGACAAGAAGGGGGACGTAGAAAGGACAGGTAGCTACAGCTTTGTTTCGGTGCCAGTGCTAAGCAAAAGCCCTCCTGCCTCCCCCAAATCAGTTTCCAGGTTTGAAGCCATAGTGGGAAATTTAACATGTCAGCTTTTAAAATATTTGAATGTTTAAAAAAAAATTGTTGCCAGCACTTTAGAATATTTTGTGTAATATGAATTATTTTTTTCTAGGTTTTCTATTTATGCTACAGTATCACAATTCTTTTCTTTTTGACATTTATTAACAGGAACATTATATTAAAGCACTGCAATCGTCAAGAAGTCTTAAGTTTGTGAAGAGCTATTGCTGATCCCTCAAGCTGGTCATCTGTTTCTCTTTCAGATATTGCAGTCAACATTCTGGAATGTATTAAATTGCCAAGTAAAGAAGATTCACTTTGGTGCAGAATTTCATAGCAGGAGATGATATCTAAAAGAATTAACAGGTGCTTGGCCACCACCAAACCAGCTGTACCTCAAATACCTTGTAACTGTAAAAATAAGAAGTCCCAAGGAAACTCTGTTAAGAATTCTCTGGTGCAGATTTCTGGGATTTATTAATTTAGGTGTTGATTGGTTTTGACTGGAAGCCAGACTTCTCAGGAGACTTTACAAGGTTCAGTGAGTCTCACTGGAAAAGGACTCTTGGATCCAGAATCAAGACTAGAAAAGGCATACACCAAGGAACATTTATTAGCGCAGTGTCTATGCAGCTCATGGGAATACAGAAAGACAATGCAAATGTTTCTATTCTGTCACTTCAAAATTAGAGGTGTCTGCCTTCACTTGTTGTTTGCAGAGTATATCTTCTCTCTCAATTTTTGGACCAAAAGGCCTACACAAACACTCATTTTGACATAAAATAGAAGTTTTCAAAATCAGATATTTTTGCAGGGCCAAGTACAGTAACAAATTGAGAGGAAGTTGAAATTACACTGGAGTGAACATTATCAAAACCACGTTACAATTCAGACAAGGGAGCACCATATATCCATCACAACTATTCCACAGATTACAAAGAACAATTCTATGATTCTATTTGGAATGGGCTCCGCAGGGAGGTGGTGGAGTCACCATCCCTGGACGTGTTCAAAAAACGTTTAGATGTGGCACTTCAAGACATGGTTTAGTGGGTTTAGCGGGCTTGGTGGCATCAGGTATACGGTTGGACTTGACGATCTCTGAGGTCTCTTCCAATCATAATGATTCTATGCTTCTACACTATACAGAGAATAAGGGAAGAGGATTCTGAAATCTAAAAGTAAATTTAGACTAAAAATTTGGGAATCCCCACACAACCTCATTTTCAACAAGGCTAAAATATACAAGCCAACCATTAGTGTGTGCCCAATTAATGTTCAGAGATACATAGCCTAAAGAAGCCCTAAAGTTTTAAAACCCAGGCAATAGACAGGAATGAAACAGATAGATGCATGGTGTCCAGAGAAGGTCACTAAAATCCATTATTTAAAATAAGGTCTGCTTCCACACACTTCTGGGCATGTCAATGCTCTAGCCTCATTGCACTTTAAAGTAAACCCTCCAAAAGAGTTAATTAGAACAGTAGCTTGGTATTTATCATGGAGATGTCATTTCCCAGCATGTGAGTTGTGTTTACTCTACACTAATACTGAGCATAAATTTCATCTTTTATTGATTTATAAATACTTCACACTATGCAAAATATTGTCAGATTATAATTCTCTCTCCATAAAATGGCAAGCAAACGTCCAGCCATCTGTTTGGCTAATGAGAACAATCACCCAGGCTACTTTTCAAGCATAACGCAACCCAGTTTGAAACTGCTTTCAGTGTAAGCACCTGTTCATACATATCAATTAAAATTATAATTACTCTGTTAGTGAATGTAATCAAAATAAAATAGTTACAGCTCTATTGTTTACCAATTAAGACTGCCGAGTTCACTGATAATACATTTCTGTGCTCATTTATTTTTCTTCCTGACCCATTCTAAGACCAGATCAATTTCATACTCGTTTAAGGCAATATATGTTTCAACGTTTGAGAACTTACATTCATAAAACAGCAAAACCACAGAACTCCCTCTGGAGGGACATACTTCCTTGGAATGTGTGTCTTTTCGTGACAGATCATGTTGATGTACCTTCCTATCAAAAAGAGAGGAGACTTCTCCCACGAAAGAAAGGGCCGTGCTTCTCAAGATGAACAAGTGAATGACAGAGCTAAACAAGAATGGGATTCTGCTCTTCGTAGAGAGTTCTTACTGCAGGGCAACTATCAGACTTTTTTTCTTTTTTTACTAACAATTACTAGCAATCAGCAATTAACTCATTATGCAAACTGGATTATGATGGCTTTTATAGCAGAAGTGTTAAAACATTAAAGACAACTTAAAGACAGCCAACTCAAAAATGCAGTACAAAAAGGTATATTAAAATGTTCCCTAAAAAGCAAATAGGTAGCCTTAAATTGTTTTAGAATTAATACATTTTAAGTTCTAGTTCTGCTCTCTGCAAGTGAAAAATCCCTTTTAAAAAAGTAAATAGTAAGATCTCAAATCAGCAAACTAATCCATATGCAGATTTTTAAAAGAGCCATATCTCTGAATATAAATTTTTTAATGACAAATACACTTTATCTTCCTCTTCCTAGCAAAGGAAGGGTCATGAACACAACCACAAGAGCAGGTCAGGAAGCCACATGTGGAGCCAACAACAGTTCTAGATTGAAGAGGAAATGGAGCAACCTGGGAGTGAGAAACCCCACCCCTTTTATGCTCTCACCTCTGCTAGCTAGTACTAGTTGTAAAGTTATAAATTCATGTTATATTTCAAACACAGAAGCTAGAAAGAGCTTAGAAGCATTAAGAAACTGCATCTTGAAACTGAAGAAAGCTATCATGATCACCACATTGTGCAGGAAACTATGTAAGATTACAAATGTCTAGACATGGTTCTCTTGAACATTAAGTTTGGGTAGGAACATCTCTGCTGGGCTTTTCTGAGACTCTTTATCATTTTCCCAATAAGAAACAGAAAGACAGAAAGAAAGACAGAAAGAAAGAGGAAGTAAACATTTCTGTAAAAGTAGATGGGAATAAACCCTCCCCTGTTTCCTTTTGAACAAAGGTGGTGCAGCTTCTGCACCTAAAAACCCTAGGACTGGACTGCTGGGGATGTGCTGGGAAAAAAGTGCAAAACCAGCTCACCCACAGTACTTGAACTGACATCCCTCACTTACACAAGCACTTAACCTTGGTACAAAAAGTGTTCTCAGAAACCTCACATGCCCTTTCCTCAAAATGCAATGCTGCTGTTCATGTGTCTGTCACTCTGCCAGTTTTGTTCAAAATTACTCTCAACGTAGAAGAAATTCTTCAAATCTGTGCTATTTACTATTTTGCAAAATCTTTCTGAAGTGTGATTAGACCTAGATGTGGGTCTGTGCTCCTGTGTTGTGACCAGAGGCACATATTTTGGAGTATCTCATTGGTACAAACCCATCGCCACTCTTCACCACCAGGAAGGCTGTTCTGTTTTTAAAATTGATGCAGGAGATTCATTGTGCCATTCCCAGTTCTGATAAGTACTGAGTCTCAAAGACTCCTGTTTGTTGAAAACCAAACAGTTTAGCACCCAACATGCAGAACAGCCTGAAAAATTCCTTCCGCCATTGCTGTATGGGCACCCCTATAAAGTCAGTCAGGATGAATGCAGTGAAACCTTTCCACAGTAAAAACACAATCTGACTGCGTTAATGTCCCTTCAGTTATCTCCTATGTTGAAATTAAACACATCTGCCAAATGCAACATCCTACATCTATACACATTTTCTAAAATGAGCTTCAGGTATTGCTGGAAATATATTTCTTCTGTAATTGAACCTACTTCAGTGTTGATGGAGGTAATTGACGTTGAGAATGTAATTGTTGTGAATATGGGTTCTAACTTCTATATGACTTTAATTCATTTTAATGTATACAAAAAAAGAGAGCTCTTCAAAACAATATACTCTATATGATAATATAAATAAGTTTCTTCCTTGCATATAATAGATTTAGCCAGCTGACCTAAGTAAGAACTGCATAAATAAATGTAAATCCAGGCATTACACCCGTAATTGCATTGATGCATAAGCTACCAGAGCAGTATTTGTATGTGTGTATGACAGTCTCACGTTGAAACTGCTTTTTCGTACACACTGGAAAGTGAAAATCATTCATTCTCTTTAAAAAGCTGAGAAGCAGCTTCCATGTTTTCATTTTCTAGTCTGAACTGATCTCTTGTAACCGATGAAATAGACCTCTGATTCGCATTCTACCTCTTGCAAACTTCCTTCAAGCACCTGTTTTTCCCTGCCTTCTTTGATTCTTACCCTCATCAGTGTACAAGTTAGTACTGGAACTGAATTCAGGGGGCCTCATTCCACATAAGTTTAATGAGATGACTCCTCTGACAACTGTGGCTACATCAAATTTATGCTGAAACATGCGTGGATCAGGAAAGTTTTCTATTCACATCCACTCTTGTCTTCATTACCAGATGGAACTTGATACATCTATCAAATAAGAAAACTATTTTCTGGTTTATGGCTGTACACTTATTTTTTCCTCCAGGGAAATTCACTGCAAGTATTATGGTGCAAAAAGAACATTTATATTTCATATACAGTGCTGTGACTAGCAACAGTTTAAGAGATAACACACTTTACCCGTAGGTACTTTTTCATAGTTCACTGAAATGTGGATGTCTGGCACAATAGATATTAAATATTTTTCTTCCTCAGTTTACTCACACAATCCATCAAAAGTTGACATCAGTAAACATGACTATGTTAACCAATTGCAACACTTTCCAACACAGTAGAGGTGCCTCGAAACTGACAGTGATTTTAATATTAGCTTTGACCGAGATAAATTCTGACACGACTTCCACCATATATATAATTCTCTAAAGACCCTGATAGACAGAACCCATTTTATGTCCTCAGAGCACCAAGTGCACCCTGTCATTTTGAAAGATTTGTTAGCCTTAAGTCACCCCAAGCCATCATGACAAAAAAAGCAGTTGTCTAGAGTACAAGAAACCTGGAATGAAAGAAAATTGATTTTTAAAATGGATCATACATACTTAGCGACTTTTACTTACAGAATTGAAAACATTCCCTAGTTTGTTTCCACATAAATAATTATTCTCTGACAAAATACTCAAAGGGAATAAGCCACCCTTTTTGCAGAAAATTGTCATTAAAAATGGAACAGGTAACTGTGATGATATGGAGGATAGGTATGAAGAAAACTTTCCCTTGCTCTAGACCTAACATTTAAATTCTTAATTTTTGTGCAAGTGGTGGAAAAATCATAAGATTTTAATCTAAAGGCATTCATATCTAATTTAAATTCACAGAGATGCATGAAAAATTTCCAAGTGGTCTCACTGATTTTCTGTCCATTCCTCCTATTTCAACTTGCATTTTCAGTTTCATGTCTGCCCATAGATTTTGTAATTGTCTTTTGATCAACCACATGAACTGTACAATGGACATTCTATTTTATTGGTTCCTGGTCTTTATGTAACTAATTAATGATATTTCACTCCTGTCAAATTTCAGATCAGCTTTCATGCAAAAGCAACATAGGCAATATCAAATTGCACTAATGACATTAATTAACTATTTCTGAAAATCAGTCAGAGAAAATATATCTGTCAGGGTCCAAGCAGGCAGTGAGTGTATTGAAAACTCCATCACGGACGTCAGTGTACTTTGGATTTTCTCCCAGATAGTATCAGTACCATGTTGAGCTTGACATGCCAAATATTTTTTGAAGGCATCTGATAAAAACCTCATCATGCTAAGCATTTGCAGAAAAGCCTTGTTTTGTAATAAATGAAAAAATATTACATGGCAAATTCAGCTTTAATAATGAGAAATATAAAAGAATGAGCTTTATTAACATTATTTGGGACTTCGTAATGGAACTGATAACACAGGTTCAAAAATATTTCTTTGCTTTTCCACTTGTAGACTATGGCTGAGATGCATTGTGCTAAAACAGGCAATACATATAAATTCAACTATTGGCAGTGGTGGCTAAAATGAAATCATCAATAGCTTACCTACTGATATTGTTTCTACCACCTAACTAAACACTACCTACCAGAACACATCCCTGGTATTTAAATGGCCATATCTTACTGCTCCCTCTGGAGCTGTGACTCTGCTTGTTTTACCCGCAGTCTGGCTGCTAGGATACAGTGGATTATAGGAAAGGAGGAGGAAGAAAAGAAGACAGGAGAAAGGAATCCACCTTGGTATTTTCCTGCTCTGCTTCTTCCTTCCTCAGATATGCATCTTTGGAACTAAAAGAACAGAAAACATTATTTGTATTCCTGCAGTCAACATTGATCCTTCCTTGTGACTTTCCAAGACCACAGTTCCCACTTCTACTGTGACAGGGAAGTAGAAGCTCCACACTGCATCGTCTTGGGGAGCCCAGAGTTCAGTGAGAATGACAGCGTAGTATTTTACAATTGCCTTAAGGCTTTTCGTCTGCTCTGCTACATCTCTCGCAGTTCTTTTCAGGTCTGCTTGCTTCTCAGTGGCTCTCAACCACAGCTTGAGTTCTTCATGCAGCTAGCTTTGAAAAGCAACACATCTGGATACAAACTCCTCCTTTTTTTATGTTCTTCCAACGGGACTTCCCTTCTTCCTTTCCCAGTGTTCATAGAAGTAGTGACGCTTGCCTTTCTGCCTGCTTTTTTCACAGAACTATCTTTTGCTCTTTCCTGACTAGAACTTCACCATGTTTGACTTACTGTTTCTTAATTAACAGCCCACCTAGAATCAAGTAACATATACCAACACAGCCTGGTACCTACATACGCATCACTGAATATAAACAAGGTAGCTTTATACTGTTGCCCAACACCTGGATGACTAAACCCATCTGCAATAAAACAGGACAGACACTCGGTTCTGGGAAACAGTGTATCACCACACGGAGCACAGAAACTAACAGCTAGCAAAAGGAAATCCCAAACATCCCCTGGGAGAGGGATGTCATCTCCACCCCTCACCCACTTGCTTCCAATAGAACCTGGGCAGACCCAACTGCTCCAACTCCTTAGGCTCAGGGCTGTTGCATGGGTCACTCCATAGATAAAACATCACGAACAATAAATTGCTGGCTTGCTACTTTGGCTTTCCTACCATACTCCTGCTCAGGGTTTTGAGATGGAGGAAGGAAAACGATCCTAGATCCCATGCTTATAATGGACAAGTAGAGGGATACTCCAAAACAGACACTTTAACTGTGTGCACGTGTATTCAGTGGCAGATCCCTACCTGTCATGTGCACCACTCTGTTAGATCACATACCAGTTACAGCAAACTACAATCAATTTTTTCACTTCTTGCATGAACATTTTGCCCCACTTTATGAAATAACTTTTTGCTAAATAGCATACACATGTACACATTATATTAAAATACATTCTCCTTTTTTCTTTTTTTTTTTTTAATAAAAACTTAGGAAGTGGAAAACTAAGAGCCACTGTCAAATATCTAAGGGCTGCTCAGAAAGTATCTCCTTAAAACATTAACAGACAAAAGTTCTTTCAACAAATCTTGTTTCACAGAAAATGAAAATATGATAAAGACAAAGAGCTCAGATACATCAAATACCATTTTGTGTGATTTTAGTTTATGAATAACAAATAAACCAATTAATTTCTCAGAAAATAAAACTCTCTGCTGCAACCCTTACGCATATGTTCTAGCAGTGTGTTTTATTTAATTCCACAGATGCAATTAAATGTGTCATTCATTTGTTCTCTATTATGGTATTTCAGTCAAACATAAACAGCTTTCAGACTTAATTTGCAAGAAAGTTACTTTGAGCCAAAAATTTGCTAGCTTCAGAGTAATAGCTTGAGAGGTCTTCACAGGCATTCAGCTGTTCTCCCATCTATTTACAAAGAAATTGAGACTAAACAGCTATACACATACACATGTGTAAGTAAGTACCAATTTATCATGGCATTAACATAGAATAAGTTGGCAGATTCCTTCCCCCCACATACATTGTGATAGATGATGCCATCATGGCATGTTTCTCCCATTCTTGGTAGTTTATAATATACTTAATCAGGCTTCTGCTTCAGCTATGCTCAGTGGTTTCACTTCATTTGTACACTTGGAAAATGTGTGCTGCTGGCAGTTATGTAAAGGGGTCTGCTACTGTGAGTCACTGAAATGGAGAAGAAGGGAAGGTCACAAAGAAATTGTGAGGGGAAGTGGAGTACAGCATTTAATTCTTGTGTTTTAATAAACAAGCCCAGAAATCCAGCGCATCGAGGAAAGTCCCTTTCATGTTACAAGTGATGTGGTTTGACTGTAGTGGAATTCAGCTCAGCCATCATCTGCCTGAAAAAGCCCATTTATAAACAGGGTGGTGATTGCAAAATGAATCCCGGGAAGCATTTTTTCAGAGAGGAGGCTATTGACAAGGCTGTACTGCAGAAAGAATGCACTGTGAACAGAATTATCTGTCACAAGATAACTCACTGCAAGGTCAAACATTGACCTTGCACTGATGAGGCAAAAGAGGCTCTCAGGAGGCAATAGAAGAGGAGTTGTTTGAAGATGGAATCAGGCCAGATCAGCTTCCTTTAGAAGACTGCAAGCAACTGTCGTTGCTTTCTGAAAGGATTAGCTACCAACACAGGACAGTTAGAACCTTTTGGGGTTTTCACCCTGATGTGCCAAAAGTCAGGATTTTCCCATCTCTTGCCTACTGCGCTTTGTTCTCAAGACCTCAGGAAAGCCTGCTCTGAATATTTTCTATTATAAAAAGACCTGCATCCCTTCTCACTCGTACCAAGCATAAATCAATTAGAACTATATAAATATGAGGTGCCGGAATAGTTAAGAGGTCATCCACTGAGTATTCAGAGCATGTCCAAGACGAACTGGAAAAGGCTACCTTATTCCTCTTTTTAGACTGCTAACCAGAATTTCCAGAGTTTCCTTACTAGATTTATTTGAAGTCCTGCAATGTCACCTGAAGAAACGTATGTTCTAGAGTCTCCATAGACAGACAGGTGAGAAGTTTTGTATGGTGGCCCTCCCAAAGGCCTCTGCTGCTACAGAAGTCCTTCAGTACCCACGTGATGCCCGAGAGTTTAGAAGCCCACTAGGAGATGTTCATTTCAGCCAGACATTCAGCCTTCAGCACAAAGTAACTCAGTGAGTCAGTTCTCTCCTTCACCTTCTTGAGATGAAAATCACACGGTGCCTAGAAATAACGCATATTCAAACATCTCTGTCAAGGCCCACAGCTGCTACACGTCTATGTATCTAGCTGCTATCCCATCTATAGCAGGACTAAAAAATTTTTAGTCTCTTAGAGGGTTCTCAGTTATAAAATTAATGATGCATTCGCAACACTAAAAATCAACTTCTAAAATTACTGTCTGTGCCTTTGATTACAGCTTTCTTCCAATTGGGTAATGAAGGTAGTAATTTCTGGTTTGTAAGAGAAGTTTGGGTTTGTTGATTAAATATTTACTACTGCTAAAGCCCTACTTCCACTTAAAATGTAGAAGAATTTAAGATACCAAAGGTCTTCTCCTTTAATCTGCATCTATTTCTGTACTCCTTACACAGTTTGCAGCTTTTTAATTCTCTGGTTTAACCTAATTGCACATGATAAGTGAAATGCTTAGATAAAACATTGTGTAACTATTGGCTAGGGAAAAATCCTAACATTTAATCTCTGAATCTGGGAAAGTAAAATGATATCTGAAAAAGAAACTGAACAAAATTTTCTCAGGAAAAAAAATTAAAAATAGTGAATATTGAAATAAGAACTTGTCCAAGTAGTAAAGATTTAACTGGTTGAATCCAATTATTTCTGTTTGTGGGAGTTTTTTTATTTCAATATAATTACATTTTTTAAATGAATTTGCTATGGTCTTACTTTATATTTTCCCCCACTAAATTTAACATGGATGTCATTATACATCATAATTCCATAATTACAAGTTTCAGTGGGGAGATGACATATAATTAGATGTAATTACACTCATTATGTAAATGCAATGCTATAAATTAAAATTTACAGAAAAACAACCAAGAAAAGAATAAAATCACAAGAAAAAAATTTAAACAGATCCATGGGGTAATAAATTCAACAACAAAAAAAAGAAAATGATAAACCAAGTAAAAAAACTGTCTGCTAAAGTAAATATCTCTTCCTACGCCTCTTTGAATTTTCATGTTATTTAGCATGTGGTTTTATTTTACTTTTTAAAATGCTTGCAAGAATAGGACCAGATCAGACAACTTATCAGCCCTTAGATTAAAAGCATTTAGAATATGAGTCCCTCTCCTTCCTCAAATGGAAGCATTTTCATTAACCAGGCAGTAAAATTCCCTGGACTTACTCATCACTGATAGCTGAAGAACCAACACGTTTCTCCTTTAGCCATTATACTTTAACCTCTTTTACTGCACTGCGGATTGTACAGCCAGACTCCTATCTTTGTTATAATCATTTAGGTTCCGGATAACTGTGGAAGCCAATGTAGTTGTCTGACTTCACACAACAGGCACTCAGAGCTTAAAGCTACTCCCCCTGTAACTGGCAATACTACTTCTGAGGTAAATCATACAAAAAACTCCCACAAAACTAGAGGATATTAGGAGTCATTCCATTTTACTCAGATGGAGTTAGGTCAGGCTCAGACTTGAGAATCTGGTCTAGACATCAATGGAAGATGCTGGCTCTGCCTTGCATCATTTAGTACTTTACCACTGTGATCACAAGCTTGCAAAAGAAATTTGGGGTTGATCTTTAATGTCTCTTTAGCAATGACTGGAAAGTGTAAACAGTTTTTGTCTCTTCTTTCATTGCTGACGTTGTCAGTTATAATGACAAGGTGAGGTGCAGAACTCAGCACTTAACTAGGCAAGCAAAGGGGGGAAAGATTTTCAAGTGTTTCTTGTTCAAAATATAGGGTATCTATCAATTCCTAAACCTATGACTCTATTCTGTTCCTAACCTACAGGTCTTAAAAACTGAAAGAACTGTTTTTTAAAAGCTTAGCCACTCACATTTTATGGGGGCTTAGCTAACTGTGAAAGTACCATTTGATTTAATGACTGAACTTTTGCAAGGTGAGGTGAAGGATTTTTTCCTGCCTGTGTCTACAAGAGATGCCAAACACTTTCCATCTCTCAGGAGCCACAGGTGATCAGATGCTTAGTTCTTCAGGCAAGTAGTTTCGGTAGCAACAGGGGCTGCTCACTGTATTCCTGCAAGTGACAGTATTTTCTGGAATACTCAGCCTATAATACTTGTGAATTCTCCATTGTTACCATTGGTAGGAGTTTAAGACACCTGGATATTATTACATTCAGTATCATTTAAATAAACAAAAGCTGTATCCCATAAAAAAATTAATTATGCAAACATTTCATAACCATCCTTGGGGACTCCGAAGTAAAAGTCAAGCCCCTTAGGAAACACTTTCTTCCAAGACCAAAATGTGCAAGTTATGATTTTGTGGCAGCATGTGGGAGGCTGTTGGTAAAGTAGCAGATGCATGTTAAAAATCTAATACGGGCTTGAGGAAAACATTTGTTATTTCCCATAGGATAATTCCTCATATGCTCATAGCCAGAGTATCTGCTGGGCTCTGCTCACCAAGGAAATGGGAGCCATTTTCATACTACAAGTCCATACTACTCACATTATACAAGGTAGAACCTGGAATGGCTGTTGATCACATGTATCCTGATGTCTTTGAAGACCCACAGGCTTTTCATCTTCCAGGACAAAAAAAAAGGTAATCAGTCATGCCTTTTGTTCTTATTACACTACACACAAAAAGCAGATTTACTAGCTGTCTTTATTGTTCAAGTACATTTCCTCAGGTGCTCTTTAGTACAACATATTGCTGAATTTGGGTCTCTGAAAACTGGGTATGCTAAAAAGAGCCAATGTATTTGCCTCAAACAGGAATTTACGATTCCTTTTACCCATGCACAAAGCCTGAACAAAAATAAACAAAAAAAACCCTCCAAAAAACGCTTTATCCAGGGTGAAAAAAAAAAACAAACCACAAACAGAAGTGTTAGAAAGTCAAAACCTAACCACTTATTCTAGAAACCAGCTAATATTTAGTCTGACCTAAACTCAGATTTAACAGAAATAAGAATAGTTGACCACTTAGTCACCCACAAAAAAACTTGTATGAACAGTCAATTCAAATTAAACCATACATTATAATTCATGCTAAAAGCCACAACTTGCTCCATTGCAGCCAGATATAGCTTTTAACATGCCATAAGTTTTATCAAACCCATACACGTTTTGAATTTTAAAAAGACCTGGGCAGTACACTTGTGGCTGTTGACCAGTTAAGCAAAAATCACCAAGATCATTATGATTCTGTTATGCTGGAGTTGAAAAGGCTATTAGGTTGCTGAGTAAACAATTCCCTTGTCCCTCCTACCTGCACACTTGTTTTCTGTACTTATTTGCAGGTTTTTTTCTTCTTTCATGGCAGCACCCACACTTGAATCAGCCCACCCACTTTTCATCTGCCAGGCAATCATCCTTTGCTCCTTAAAACATACAGCTACTTGGCAAAGACTCCCAGCTCCAAGGATACTCTCATCCTTCTGTCTTTGAACAGTGCGCCAGTATCACGTATGCATTTACAAATGCTGTAGTAGAAAGCTTAGAGCAGCAGCTCCAAACAGAATAAAACTGTGTCCATGCAAGAATGAATAACAAACATGAACGTGTAGTGTTGCCTAAAGAGTGCCATTGGTTTTCCACCTACATCGCTCCTCAGAGGGCAAGTTCTAGCTGGGGATCTGTCACATACATAATATGGAGCATGAAAGACAGGAGAACAAAATTACACTTGAAAAAGGAAGGAGATTTGGAAGCCAGGACAGATGAGTTGTGCACCTAATGCTGCACTCCACATTGATATCTGTCTTCTGTGGATAAGATCAATTTAGCTTGAAATCAGCTTCTTAGGATACATTCACTTCATCAAAAGATTTCTGAGAAGGAAGAGGAAAATCCCCAAACAGGCTCCTCAGAATTTTTAACCAAGTTAAGGCTCAAAAGCAAAGGGATACAGTAGAAGAAGGAAAAGCAGAGAGTTACTACCAGAGAGAAAAGAGCTCTGCAGTTACAGGTACCTTCGCCACCATGATTTTTGAGAAACAGGAGAATGTGAGGTCCATATTATCTGAAGGGTGACAGCATCATTCTGTAAAGTCAAAACTCAAACTATTGGTCTCCAGTGGGACAGCAAGCAGACAATACATCAGATATCCTTCACAAAAAGCAAAGGTGAGCATTTGCAATAAGGCCTCAATTTCAACAATCAAGGACCTAAAAAACTAAAATAAAATTGTTAGCTTTAGTATGTTATTAAACTCTAAAAAGACATCACCATTGAAGGCTGGGCGGGCAATTAAAGTGGACAACAGAGGCTCTCTATTAACCCCTTCCTCCCCCAGAAGGGAAAAAAAAGGAGAAAAGGGGGAGAGATATTATGGGTTGGAAAATTAAAACAACTTTAATAAAGCAATAACAATGAAAAATAGTATAATAATCTTGAAACTAATACTACTAATAATGGAAATAAAAATATACAAAACAAATATTGAGCTTCCCAATGATGACCACGGGATCGTGAGCCGTGGCAGTTCACACTGGTGACGTGGCAGGGCAGGCACTGGAATGTCCCAGACTGGACTCAGCAGCACACAGGAACCAGATTCAGGAATACATGGATTGGGATTTGAGGCAGGAGAATGAGCAGTGTCCCACAGGGATGCCAGCCGTGAAAGAA
>NW_009610069.1:0-16939 GCF_000690535.1 Cariama cristata
CTACCGACAGTGCTCAGAGCAGTTTGTGTGTTGGGGGTCAGCAAAACCAACCAGCTCGCCCTGGCCTCCGACTGCGGGATAATGAAATAGCTCATCTTGATGAGAGATGTATGCTGGCCTTCACACTGTCGTGTTATCGCCGTCAGTCTGTTACAAAGACACAAATTCCATTTTCTGACCTCTCATCTCCAGCCAGAGATCTTGAGGTTGAACGAGGTCAACATTGCATATGGTGTCAGAAGACACATGGGTTAGCACCATGCTTATCCCAGTCTTATGGCAATACAGAGGGAGCTGTCATTTCCTTGAAACCTGAAATCCCTCAAGTGTTGGCTTTGGATTGACAAAGTTTCTTTTTTGGAAGCTCTTTCCCGTGTTCCAAGTCTGGAGCAGCCTGAGTCCAGACAAAGTGATTTGAACTCGCAAAACTATTTAATTCAGATTGATATGCCTCTGCTGCTCAGCTAAATTGATCTGTTAATAGCATCCAGAACAGTGAATGACTTGATTAGGAAGAGAAAATCTGATTGACAAACTCCTTATTTTCTTGAAGAATAATCTGGCTTCTTTGAAGTAGCTTTGCTTTTGAGTCATTACCGTGATATTATTTGTGTGCGTGTCAGTACTCCAAAAACATTTTTCTTCTTTAAAATGTGGTCTCTAACGAACCTTATCAAATGCTCCTTGCTTAAGTGCAACTTCAGGAATATTTTGAGATGGAAATGGATATGTTTTCTACAAGTAAATGGCAGTGTTTTCAAACTGCCCGTCACATTTTTTAGTTTATCTCAATTGAAAACAATCAAGAGATTAGCAAGCAATGATTTTTTTTTGTCCCTAATTCCCATATCAAAGCTGTTTGTATTAACTAGATAAAACACATTCTGAGGCAATATGTGCAAAGGCTTGTTTATCTGCAAGAAAGATAAAGTTATCCTCACTTGACCTGAAATTTTTTCATTGTTTTGTGCTTTTTCTGGGTGCTTCTGAAAAGTTTAAATGGAAGAATAATTTATATTTGAAGTGCACTAGAATAATTTTATCTTCATGTTTTGTGTTTTATTGCTTAATTTAAAACAAATCTGTAAGATTAGGTAATATTAATAGTGCTGTTCTTTGAAAAAAAAAGACTAATGCTACTGAGACTTAATACATCTTTAAGTTTCATCAGAGAACAGTGTTATTCGGTAAAGAAAGTGGTGACTTTCTGCTTCTTAAAATTATTATAAACGTAAATCCACCTAGGATTACTTGTACAAGAGTAGCGTGATGAGTGTTACACAAGAAAACTATTGCCGTAGCTTTGCTATCTCATTTGAGCCAATTCTGTGTGTCCCAGTCGAGCCCCAGAACCACTGCGGTTTGTATTTGACTTCCCCTTCCGTACGAGTTGTCTTTAGGAGTTCAACCCTCTGACCTCTTGCTCTATCCTTCATACGTCGTCTTGTGCCACTCACCTACTGTGAACCATGGATGCTCATCAGGAGTTGAAGCAATAGGCTTCCAGACTCTCTCTCTGGGAGTTTTAAGCAAGTGGACAAAGGAGCTGTGATTGAGGCAGAGATTTTTTTTTTTTCTCCTCCCCCCACTTCTTTTTTCCAGTGGCAGTACTGTGAACACGATCTATTTGAACTCTTTGATTCGATCTGCAGGGCTTCACCCCATCGGTAATTTGTTCCGGTGTTCTCTATGTCAAATCTGATACGATCTTCGTGGAAGAGATGAGAGAATCCTCTTAAATCCTGGAATGAAAAGATTTTGTTTCTCTTAAAATTCAGAGTTTCGCTCCTTCTTCCTGACAACAATTTAAAAAGGATGCTGTCTTTAATTGTCATTATTTTTACGCAGTATGCTGATGTTTTGGGACCGTTTCGAAGCAGAGCTTTAGTAACATCACTGTATGCTATGGGAGATTGTTGAACTCAAAATTCATTATTATTGGAGAAAAGGTTTAATTGCTCAGGAAGAGCAATTGAAGGGAAGAGGTCTTGGAGTTGTAGTTTTGCTCCCCAAGAGCTGGAAGTGCTGAGAGGTGCTGGTCTCAGCAGATGACCAGGAAAAAGGACTCAAAGCGCAAGACCATCAGTGAGAGAATTAGTAACTGAACTTACTAAAAATGAAAGTCAGGGTGAGTAATGGGATAGGTGATATTTTTTTTTTCCCTTTATTTCTGCAAGTGTGCACGTCTTCCCTGGAAGCAGGGGGCTTTCTGTCTCTTATGAGGAATATCACATCTAGATAACATAGAAGTGCTTGAAACTTGGTTTGTGGGTTTTTGGAAAGATTTTGGTGTTTTTAAGATGAGTCAGTTGTGAAGACACTTCCTTCTGCTAAGGTGAGTCCCCTTGCTCTTTGTGTTTCGTGTTGCATTCGTTCTTGAGGACATTCTGTTTTTCTTCTTATCTCTTTGTTCTACTGATAAATCAATAAATATTTCAATTTAGCTAAAGCTGATCAGGATAGATATAAGTTTTTCAAGGGGCTGTTTGAGGTATCTCTTAATTTTTTGATTAGTTCTTCTAGAAGGTCTGAAAATACTGTGCCCAGAGGTGGAAGAATTTCCATTAAGATTATAAGGGGAAATGTGAGAAATTATAACAAAAGGAAGAAATCTAAACAAAAGCATTGAACTGAAATGTCACTTGACTTGTGCTTGGAGTGGGTGTTCCCTGCTATGCCCTACAGAAAATAACTTGCCTGTGATGAGTTGTGCTGATGCAGCGCTGGAAGCAGCTGTTCACACTGAGATCAGCCTTTGTATGGGTTGGCCATTGAAGTACGTGAGGGGATGGTAGTGTTGAGCTGGATGCATATTAAGTAATGCAGCTAAAACAGGATTTTGCTGAAGTTATTTATATTGGCTATTCTTTCAAAGACTCAGAGACCTTAATGTCTGTGCAGAACAGACAGGGAAGTTGGTTTTGTGCAAGGGGATCCTCCCGTTTGTTTTTTGCTGGCTTCTCCCCTTTCTTCCAACAGCTAGCTATCAGATTCAAAATGAAGCACCCTGGTACCTCCTCACCCTTCTCCTTGCAGCAGTTTCTGTGCTTATGATACGCCTTGACAAGGCTCCTTGCCCAAAGGCTGCCTTCCCTACCGGCCCGCCTTAGCTGCAGATGTTCTGCGTGTGGTTTCTGGGTTAAGGTGAATGCTGACACTAATGCTATGGGAATATAGAGAGTTGATGCAGATATTTAAAGCTGGGACTGCAGATAGATGAAATACCTTTGTTAACAGTCTTTTGAAGAAGGGTGAATGGAAGGGGGGGGGGGAGCACGAAGAAAAGAGGAAAAAAGCAGGTCAGAAGCAGAGCCCTGCTGAGAGGATGAGAGGAGTGAGAGTTTGTTTCTGTGGTGTGTACCAGCTGATTAACTTTTTGCCTTGACCTCTGCAAGTTACAGTCTTCCTTTGAGGAGAGTTTGAGAACCCCCTTGGTAGAGGTTGTCAGTCGGAGTCAGTTGGCAGATCTACCCCCTCGGGTGCCCTGCCCTCCACAAACCGTTGGCATGTCTTGGGTCTCCTTTGGTGAGAGGTGGTGTGTCACTATGCCAGAGGCTGGAAAGCAATCTGTCTGAAAACTGACTGTTTCTGGTATCAAGCATGTCCCCGCTGAGCTTCTGAATCGTTCTGGTCCTTCAGGTGTCACGGTGATCCGGCCCATCGCCTCTGATGTAATGTGCGTTGGCAGAATGCGGTGTATCTTCTTGTACAACCGAGGGGTCAGATTTGGCATCACCTCGGTAATGCTTTTAGAAATGAAACACCAGAAATAGCCTTAATTTTGGTTATGGGTTGAATAGGCTTTGGCTGTGGGTCTGTTAAAGCAGCATGCAATTTGGAGCAACAAGCTGAGCAGTTGAACACTTGGATTCAGCTCCCGTGTCTGCCTTGTGTTCTCTTGGCTGATGCTGACACAGTACCCGTGTCTTTCTGGTTTGTGTAACTGTGAAATGGTGAAACAGTCCCTCTCTCCGTGAAGAATGTCACTTGATTTTTGGGATCCGGCAGCGAATGGTGCTCATTTAAAGGCAGGATGCTGAGCAGTTCCTTGGCACAGGAATTTCCTCATGGAGGAGGTAAATACAGCCATCATCTGGAGGCTGCTGGGTGGGGCTCAACTGATCCTGGGCAGAAGCCTGAGTAGCCCGAGAGCTGCTCTTTTTTTGCCAGGAGATAATTCCCAAAGGGATCTTCTATTAACTATGCTGGCTGGTCCAGAAGATGTTTTGTCTGCTCACTGTTTTAGGCAAAAATGAGAATCCTCGCTTTGTTTCAGCACTTGCAGTGGACAAAGCACACTTAGAAGAGGCTGAGATTTGCCCTTAAATACAGTCCAGGCATACAGGCTGTCACTTTACTCTGAAACTCCTTGATCTGAAATAGTTGTGGTTCCCATCAGCTAGAATTCCCATCGTGGTAGCCAAAGTACATTGCTGCCTCCGTGCTTTTTGTAAGAAGTTTTTTCCTGAAATAGACTTTTTTATGAACAGTGAGGGATTTTTTTTTCTCTGTTGTCCATCTGGTCCCTTCCTCTACATCTGGAATGCCATGATTACCCAATCCACAGCACCAGAGATAATTTAAGAGTCTTAAAAAACCAGCAGAAGTTTGTGGAAAGGGTTTACAGCCTAATAGGATGCCTGTATATTTTTCCTCTGTCTAAAGAACCTTTGCATTATTGTGTTGTTTCTAAGGATGAAATTGCCCTCGGGGAAAACTGAAGTCCATCATAAAAATGTACTTGAGAGTAGTGTTCCTTTCCCTAGAAATCACAGTAAATAAAAAGTGTGGTATAGGCAAACACTGAAACTGCAGAGCGTTTGTTGGACAGTTTAGGTCAAAATAACAAATATTCTTGAAATAATTGATGAAGTAGGATATTGACTTTTATTTTTGTTATAAATGGGTTGAGTTATATCCATGTTTTAATTCCCATGCCCCTATAGAAAGCAGATTGTGTTAACACCTTTCAGAACTGATGAAGTCTCAGAACAGTACAAATCAAATCCAACAAATCCAATGTCGTTTAATGCTTTTGTTGTTAATGTCTTCGCTAAGGAGGCCAGGAGATAAAAGGTTAATCTAAGGTGATTCTTACTAGACTACAAGGTGATTTTTATGGCAGGGTGACAGAAGCTGTTACACAAGGGTTTCTTTCCACTCTCTGCAGGGCTCGAGTCTTGCCAGGCTGCCTGGGGCTGGAGACCATCCCTTGGGGTGTCTGCTACATGGTACGCTCCTGGACCTCAACCCTCATGAATGAGAAATTCCTCTTTTCCAAGTAGAAAATGGATGACTACAGTAGTAACTTGAAGGCAAGATGCAAAAAGTTTTGAAGGAGAGCTCCTCAAACCATAGAGAGTGGATTTTAAGAAATGGTTAAGAAGCCCAGGAGTAAGCGGTGGTAACTTCAGGCAGTAGGAGCTGAAGTGTCGGGAGTTTTCTGAAATGACCATACCTGGCCCCTGTTTTGGCTACTTGACTAGTTCAGCTGGTCAGTAACTCTTACAGATTGTCCCGTTTGGGAGAACAAGTGTTTAAAATTCCCTTAAAAAAAATTTATGAAAACATCAGTCTGTTAAAGCTTTTCAAAGAGTTGTAACTGTCCAAATGTCACCGGGCTTCCCACAAGAATATATTTTGAGCAAAGATGCGATGCCAGGAATGAAGGTTAAGCAGGTGTCTTTTCCTTAGCTGACATGGTCGGCTTTGTTTTGGTGAAGCAGTGCTCGCTTCTTGCTGGTGATTGCAGTGTTGTACATTGTTTAAATATCTTCTGGGGAAGACCAAGTAAAATGAAGCTATTAAAAAATATCTGATATTCTCTGGGATCATTTGAAACGAATCATTATTAAGCGATTCTGCCTCACAACTTTCTAAAAAGTGAGTATTTAATTGCCACTACTCAAATGCATTTTCTTAGGGAATGGTTTCCCTTTGGACATCTCCTTTCTCTTTGGGTAATTTAGTTTTAAAAATGTTGAAAATTGGAATAATGCACAATTAAGAATAATAGTTACAGCACTCATTAGGGAAGTAATAGCAGACTGACCGTCTCATGTGAAACAGAGAGAAAGCAGAGAAGCATTTTTATCCCCCCTCTGTGCTTGCCCTGATCCTGACCAGATGCATCTTAAAGAAAAGTCTGACACAAATTCACATATATTTGTGCAGCTGTATATGTTAAAGAGAAGCTTCTAATTGATGTTTCTGTGGGGATCTAGAAATGCAGAATGACAGAATTTCCACCGCCCCCTCCCCGAATAAAATATTTGGCAGTTTCTTTGCCTCTTTAATAGATATAGAGTGTGATGGAAGAAACATTAGCCATCAAGAACCTGATGGAAAAGAACAGCAAATAGAAATGAACAGCTGTAATTGAAATAAGGAAAGAAAATAACTCAGGAGTTGATTTTAAAAAATTGGGAGAATTCACATTCGGCTGAATAGTTCTTTAAAGGCAGAATTTTCTTCACAGAAGATCCTATTGAATTTTGCGGTAATATGTTGCCTTACTGCCTCTGCAAATTCATTTGTGCTTTTAATCTAATCCTCCTAAGGCTAATCGAAGCCTTCCTGTGCTACTAAACAGGTAGATATAAGAAGCAGTCTATTGATGTGTGTTACTCTACCTGGTTTCAGGAGCACTTACTATACCAAATAGCTTTTACTTTACAGGGCACTCTAGCTCATCTGTTTTTGCTGCTGAGTTTTCATGCAAGAGTAAGCATCTTACAGTGCTTACTTTCTGAAATATGCCTTTTGTTTGTTTGTATTCTGACAATATATTAATTTTCTTTCTATTTATGTATGGTTTCTGATCTTTCATGTGTTACTGTCTTCCATATAAAGCATTTTTCACCTAGCTGAGTATTCCTAAGTCCTTGCCAGCTATTTATAATTCACTAAAAGCCTATTTTCTGTTTCACACATCAGTTTGCATTGCAGGTAGGGTGGAATCTGTTATTTATGTGCTATTTTCTCCCGAAAAGCATACCTAGTGTCTCATACAGGCAAATCCTTTCATTCTCACCGCTTCATCCATCAGGAAGTTACAGCTATTTAGTTGGTCATGTTCGTGGACCTGGAAGCATTTTGCAGAGGTATTTGACTCAAACATCCAAATTTGTTTTCCAATATCTCTTTTTCTTTTTTTTTTTTTCCCTAAAATACTTTTCTACCTAGTTCTGCATATGTCAGTCATTTGTTCCAGGGCTTGTTGGAGGCTTTGGTGAGTTCAGCCTCTATAGATTCATTAGGCAGTTGCCCAACAGGTACGTATGTGGTACAAAGAAAGGAATTGTAAATATTGATGATGAAATCTTCTTCTGTGTCACAGCTGTATCCATCTTAGTCCACTGCGAAAAAATGGTCATTCCTCATACAGTATGAAACCTGTCCACTGAATAATTTCTTTTGTGTACTGTGAAGTCCCATAATTTGGTTTAAGATGACATAATTTTTGAAGTCACTTAGCCGTTATTTCAAATATGTTTCTGCAGAGAATAATGATGTGTTATGGGTTAGCATTTACAGAATAAGCGGCTTTATAAGGCAGTTGCTTAGCTAAAATTTCAGAAGCTAACCACAAAATGATCCAAGGAATGATTCTTAAGATCATCTTTGACTGGGCAGAGGTATAGCCCAGGTACTGACCTGAATTGATTAGAGGGTTTAGACCAATCAGCTGACTTGACCCAAACAATATCCTTTGGCCCTTTCTTTTATTTTTGTGTGACATCCTTGGGCTTCATCAGAGTTGTAGTCCTGAGGTAGAACTTCATTGGGATACCCATTCTCCTGTTCCATCTATAAGCATCTGTTCCAGCACTTTGATTGAAAGAAGCTGTATGTGGTCTCTGAAGTTCATTAAGCGCATTAAGTACTTCCATGGTTGTGTGTGTGTATGCATATGTATACACACAGACTATATATATGTATTTACATATGCTGTTTGCCCAAAAGGGTAAGTAGTCCTACAGTACTTGTTACTGGGGAACTCCCTGCCTTAATTTGTTGTGGCTCTCCTTTCATCATTATTAAACTGTGATGACTTGGTCTGTGGCTGTGGGCTTGGTGGTGCTAGGTTTATCTCTGCGGTAGAAACTAAATAGCTTTTCTGTGTTAGTTGCATTTTTGTGTAAGCAATATATTCTATGTTAAATTCCCAGATCCTCCAAGTCTTTCTCATTCTCACCTGTTCTTTTAATTTGGATGAGGAAGAAAGTGTCTCTGTGGGGTTCTGAGGGTTTCCACACTACCTGCAAGTTAATTTTGCCCCCTCTTTAGAACAGGCCAGTATTGCTTAGCAGGCATTGGGGTCACCGGCATCAGACCACACTGCTGTGAGCTGAGGCATTCTGGTTTCTCCCAGAAGCAAAACCAGACTTCTTTTGAGAGGCACTTAGCCCGAGAAGGGAGAGGATTTCCTAGAATTTTAATCATACCCCTTATGTTTTCACCCAAACTAATGTGCTTTAGAGCTGTGCTAATTGACCTGATGTTCTGGTCTTAGATTTGTAGTAGTAACCCTCAGAGCTAATTTACACAACGTGCTTTGAACTGAACTTGGTAATGCAAATATAATGTCCTATTAGCAAACTATGAATGGTTCCTACTGGGATTCGTACAACGATTCTGAGCTCATTATTACTGTCATTCAATACAGCGGATGAGTAGAGGAAAAATAATAAAACAAAATAGTACTTTAAATCCCAAAAGGAATGTAAAATCAACAAAGCTGAAAACCCAGAAGTCTTAACTTCTGTTTAATGTATACACTCTGTGGAAAGGGAGAGGGAAGCATGGGTATGTGTTAAACATTCAGCATAGCTGCCCAGCCTAATTGGATGGAAAAATTGATACCCAGTGAATCATGTATTTCCCCCAAATGATTCCATATTTCTCCAAATTTAAGGCTGATAATGTTACATGGAAAATGGTGTAAGAAGTATTTTCTTCTAATCCTCCTTTAAATATAAGTCATCTTCCAAAAACGTTGCTTGGGGATTTAGCTGTGTGACTCCTACTGATATCACTGAAAGTTTCACGGCTAAAATGCACAAACAGCACTTTGAAAAAAGCCTCTTGCAATCCAGCACTGCAAAAGCATTTCTCATTTCTACAACTTGACCTGGTGTGAGCAGCAAAATCTACGGGAGACCTTAAAGTTCAGAAAACTGTTGGGTGTTCCTCAACTTTGCATAAACATACAGGCTGGTACAAGTCCACTTCTATTAGGCTGTGGGCATTTTGGCCCAACCTTTAAAATTCAACTGGGGAGGCGGGGGGAAAGACAGGCAAACCACTCGAACTGTTCAACTGACGTGTCAGTCAGCCAAGCAGAGAGGCAGCAGCTCAACTGGAAAAATATTGTCCAGTCTGGTGCTCTGTAGCCCTTGGCTCTGTTCAGACTTGAAAGTGGGCTGTAATGTGCTCATCACCTGCAGACCAGCTCAGATCAGTGGAGTTCCCCTTGGGCTCAGTTCTTCCAGCAGCACTTTCCAACCTGCTCTTCATTATGACTTCCCCCCCGCCTCCCCATGACTCCATCCACTTCTCTTTCTGCCACTACTCCAGCCTGTTCCTGGGCAGACTGTCTCTCTTACACTGTTAACTGCCCAATAATTAGACCGGATACCTAAGCAGGAAACCCAAGTCATCCTCTCTAAGTTCAGGCTGTGGGACTGGTGGAAAATTTCATTCCCTAGGCATCACAGCCCAAATTTAGTGTGGTCCAGCTGATGGCTTGCAGACAATTTCATCTACCTGGCCACCTTTTCCATGAAGGAGTGATGAGAAACGGGCGGATGTTGTCTGAAGAGCTGATTACTTTCTCCTGAGAGCAGCCAGAAGTAAGAGTTATTGGTGGTCTTGCACCTTAGTGAGACGAGAAGGTTGAGAGAGGAGGCATAAAATGGAAATTTTGTACATTTGGAGCAGCCTCATAGTACTACTAGTGCTGTTGCCATGGGTTTTGGGATGTCCTGAAGATTTGGACTTTGACTTTTGCTGGAGTTGGACTTCTAGGTTACATCTTCAAAACTTAAGAAATCAAAACTTTCCAGGTGCCACTCGAAAAGTAATTTGAGTCGTGAAGATTAGATCAACTAAGCATGTGAATTCATACCTAAAGAAAATTTGGTATTAGAAAACATTAAATTAAGCTACTGTAGAAAGAGTCTACATCAGCTATTGGGAAGTTATTTCAACATCATCAGAATAACCACTAAAGTGTCCACAAACTACCGACTTGGGAGTCCTTATTAGATTGTGCTAAAAATGTTCTTTTCTGGCAGTAACTTAAGCACTGCAAGTTTGGTATGGAGAGCAAAACCAGAAATAAAATTCCCTGTGGTAATGAATGATTTACAGCTTAAGTGAAAGAGCAAAGCTGACAAGAAGTGAAAAAGAGGAATTTGAAAGGCAGAGGAGTGGAAAGAAAAAAGAAGAATGGAGGAGAAAATGAGTCACGAACAATGTAGACTTAGGAGTCGGGGAGGGAGACAGGATAATATGGCAGAGAAAATGTACAAAAAAGAAAATCGTAGTCAAAAGTCAAGAAAAAGTGTCAACTCCACTAGAAGTGGCTATTTTCAGTGAGGGGAAAAAGCGCCACTGCATTAAAGCATTGTGCTACTTTGCAGAATGAATCCACTCATCCTACTTACAATATAGCAATGCTGAGACGCCATGTGAAGGGCAAGGTCTTTAATTACCTTCTTTTATGGACATTACTCAAACAGAGGTCTTAGGGTTAATTCAAATAAAAGAGTTTCAACATCAATAGAAAATATCTGCTTCAATCTAGAAACAGATTTTGATCTAGTAATAAGGCTGCTTTTTTCACCATCTCTCTAAGCAAAGTAAAAATTAAGTCTCTCTCTTTGCCAAAACCAAAGATTGCAGGGAGCTCAAATATTTTACAGTTTATCCAGATATGGGGAAGATGCAGATTTCTGTCTGGCGCTGGTGACAGAAAAGGGTATCAAAGAAAAAAAGATATGAAATACAGGGTAGCATGGGTGGAAGTTACATGGTAATCTGCAATGTAGTAGGCTTTGTCTTCCATTGGAGTGTTATTGGGATCTCTTGTTTATTGTGCAGTTGAAAGTGATGCGTGCAACTCATTTATAAAATGTCCTTTATCATCTTATGGGAAATGTTATGCCTTCATTGGGACCACCCTAACTTCGCAGTATTAAAGCTGTTGCTTTCAAGAGCTCTAGCGCAGTAGAATTTTGCGCTAGAAAGTTGGTAAGAAAGCAAACCGAGATTGTTATAGCGTAAGCAATATTTTCAAGTCAGACAATTAAATTAGTGATCCTGTCTTGAAAGCAGGTCAAAAAGCGTCTGCCCACTCAAGAGCTTGTGCTTGTGTCTGTGACTCGGCCTTTTTGGGTGCTCAGGTTTAGTACGAGCACTTAGTGCCCATACGTTCTTGTAGCTACATCTGTTTTGCTCAGCTGCCGTAATTTTCCCAATTACATTTAGTAAATCTCTGCTCCAGCTTTGTACCTTAGTAGCGGAGAGGCTTTTAAGGCATCACTGTATGTTCATGGTCAAAAGCAGCACGTTTGCATTGATATGCCAAGTGTAGCCAAATATTACTGATGGGTTTAGTGAAACTCCTAAGCAGTTGTGTGCGGGTTGCATAATGCCAGGAGGAGGAGGGAGCAGCCAGGGCAAAGATATTAGGGGTTAAGGAAAGTGGTATATTAAGGCTGTCTGCTTTGCTCTTTGGGCCTGGAATGGCTACAGAACAGGCTCTGCTCGGCCTCTCTGCTGGGCAACTTCACATTTTTAATTGTTTAGAAGCCCCGTAATTGCATCGCAGAAAAGATGCCTGGGGTAGCCAACAGCGACCAAGTAGTTTACAAAAGGTTTCTGAAAACTGCGGTGTATCGGACTATGTAGGACACTTGGCTTCTCTGTATTACTGCTCGTTGTCGGCTGTTTTTTCAGAAAAGAAATTGCTGTTTCTCTGTAGTTTGAAGATCTGTTCTAGATCCTTGGAGAGAAGAGCAGCGCAAAAATGCAAGGTAGCGCTATTTGCAGTTATCGTTTGTAAGCGTTGGTACGGGAAGTCACTGCTTTATTTGATGTCATTTCAAGGTTGTTAAAAAATAACTTGCAATGCTGAATATTCCTCTTTCTCGTCGCTATTGCAAATTTGTATTACTTCTAACCTTCAGTATATACCTTTGAGCTCCGCTTTGCTTTCTTTAAAATAGTGTGAAGGACAGATGTCTCAGCAGCCATTTGTTCTACTGGAGCGAAGAGAAGTGCTTGTCATTTTCCTTTGTCAGTGGTAACATTAGCCTTTTTTAACACTTTTTTTTTTTCTTGTTGCTTTTCAAAGCTCTTAGGCTTGTACTCAGCTTTCCCTTTCATCTCTCTTAGTAGCCAGATTCTATGGCAGCATTTGGGAGCAAATTCAGATATTTTTTTTTTTTTTTGGGGGGGGGGGACACTGTACTGCGATGCTGTACTTTTGTTCCATGAAGAAGTTTTGAGCACAGCTATCTTTTGTGTTAAATAATTGTATTTGTTGAAGTACAAAATACAATTTTATTCTCTGGCTGAGGACTGTCTCTCTGTAGGTGCCTGAGTTCTTGCTAATTTGTATAGCCTGACTAGCTAACATGTTGAGCTGGAGGAAAGATAATTAGCAATATTAAGACTAACATGAAATTTTGCAGAGTCCTTTAGGGAAAAAATTTCTGGAGGGGTAAGAATGATTCAAAGAAATCTTTGACTGTCTTTCCTTAGTGACCTTAAATTAAAAAGCCAAAGTGGGTTACTCATTTAATATAACTTTTTTTGGTTGCAATTCAGGGACTAAAACATTAGGTGTAATACTGAATACTTGAAAGTTCAGCAGAACATCCACTGTGGGAGAAGTTAAACCAGCTACTGTGTGTTTTAGGAGCCTCGATGCTGCTGAACGGCTGTGACACATGTCCGATGGTCCATGGATCATCCCCATTAGCCATAAGGTATCCAGTTACACCAAAAATTGAATTGTGATTTCGCTTGTCTTACAGCTGGTCTCCTCAGACAAAAGAAGTTTGGACTGCTCCTCCTTTTCAAAATATAGACATTAGGTAGTGTCAGTTATTGTCATGGACCTTAGCCTCTGCATAAAGCCTAATTGTTCTCTGTTGTTTGTCTTGGATAGCTATATAAACGGCTCGTTCTGGGTCTTTTTGTTTTATCTAACAGCATTAAAGTAAATCTTACTTTCAGGAGAAACTTGTGGCAATTTGAGTAACAGGTTTGAACTCTTTTGGTGTGTATGCACATGTTGAGTCTGGTTGCCTTGTTAGCTCGTGTAATGGTTTCCAGATGATCTCTTGTGACTGCTGACAATCCACAGCGGGCAAGCTGGACGCGTGGCTCTCCTTGATGTTCAGGCTTTGCTTTGAGAGGAGAAATGAGAAAAAAAGAAAATGTTTTGGTTTGGAGGGGGGATCCGAACAGATGGTCAGCAGAAGATTGAAATAATAGGTTGTGAACAGGCAGAGAGGAAAACCAGGTAAGAAAAAAATGTGAAGAAAACGTAAGCAGATTGCCCCGTCTCCCTCTGCCTCCCCCTTCATTTCTCCCCAGTTGCTCAGTGGAGAATGGAAGAGAAATAGGAATGGAAAGCAAAAGGAAATTTTCCTCATGGTGTTTAGAAAGGATATGATACTGTCAGTGCTAAGGTACATTGATAAATTATTGTGTAATGTGCTACGTAACTTGGGTGGCTGCAGAGAAGCTAGCAAAACAGGAGGGTCCTACCCATGGGATGGGAGAGTAAAAGTCAACCCTCGCCTTGCCTGTGGGAGGATTCTGGAGCTTCCTCCATCCCCTGAGGATTTTCTCAGCGCGGATCTCCAGCATCCTTCCAGAAGCGGTGCGATGCAGTCACCGTGCAGCTAAAAACTGTGTATCGTTCCACATCTTCACTCATTTCAAATAAAGTAAAACCTGTCTGTGATGAGGAAAACCTTTCTGGGGGAAGTTGGCTTATTTACATTAGCAGTATAAAGCAGAGAGATTGGATTAGAGTTCAGATTTCCCTGCAGTGAGAACGTTGCTATCCGATACCGAGCATGTAAAGAAATAGGAAAGGTTTTCTGCCGATCTGCAACCAGTTTAAAGCTCCATTTGGTGCACCCCAAACATTTGTAGCTCTTGAATCATTTGTGGAAGAGTAACCAAACTGGTGATAGGGGTCTGTGCCTGGCCTGTGGTTCCCGCAGTGGTGGTAGGTGCGGGAGAGAAGTTGAAGTTGGAAGCCTGGAGACTGCTCCCATGTGGGTGGTCTTGCACTAATCCCTTTATAGCCCTCCCTACACTTTATATAGCCTCTTAAAATATCAAGGCAGGTCTGTTGTCATGTAACGTCAGTGCTCTGGTCACTGCTGGGCCAACATTTCACCCACCACTCCTTTAGTTTAGAAGCAGTACGCTTGCTTTGATACTGCATAATAAAACAAGTTGTAAAATTTCAGCTGATTTTTTTTTTTAAAAAGGTAGATTATTTGCTGAAAGTATTTAGAAAGTGATTTGCCTCCTTTGCCCTGCCGTCTCCCACATGTAGCACAGGAGGAACCGCTGTGTCAGACTCGCCAGATTTTACAGAAATCTGAAAGAAGCTTAGAAAGCCTCGAAAGTATGGTAATTCTCTTCAATTTAGGCAATTTAATCATCACCGAACTTTGAAGGGTCACCTGTCTCTTTGGATGAAAAGTGCCACGTACAATGAAGGAGGTTCAGGAGGTAAACGCTGGGAATGTCTGTTTCTCAAATGTGCCTTTTTGTACAGGGCGGTGTCCCCCCCCTCCTTTTCTGCTCTGCAAACCTTTATGCCCAGAGAGGCAGAATTGTAAGTTGTTACAGGCAGAGCTGCTGGCACCTCCTGTCATTTCTCTATAAAGTCTGGTTTTCTGGGTTTTATTTCTTTGTCAAATTTCTGTTCACGCTGAGACTTTCTATACCTTCCATCTGCCCTGACATCTGACTTGAGGGCGGGACATGGCTTCTCTGTCAAAAATCAGTATTTTCTATATCCTATATATGTATAGCTGTAATTTTTTTACATGAAAGGCAAAGTATCACTTGACTTGTTGCAGGCTCAAATTCACTGTTGTACCAAGGCCTACAAATTAAACCAACAATAAATATATTGAGGGCCTCGTAGGCAGAGAGAGAAGCAGATGGAGCATGTTCTTTGCCTCCTCCTGCTATGTGTAAAACACTGCCATCTCTCCAAACGAGCTGGTACTTGGCCTTTCTGGGGTCTCCTAAAGAGAGGAAGCTGGTTGTCTTGGGTGTTGCGATGCCCACCCACTCCCAGCATGTCTAGAGGTTAGGCTGTATGCTTCCTCCTGTTCAGGAGGTACCCGCGTGTTTGAGGGAAAGTTAGCGGTAGACCTTCTGTATCAACAACCCCAAAGGGAACTTCCTGAGGAAGATGAATTGTTCACTCTGTACTTTTCCTCTTTTCCTGTTTCAGTGCAGCGTAAGTGGGAAAATGCTATGCTGTCCTCTCTTCTGCCAATTTTCTATTTCTTTTTTTACTCTTTGTCTATTTTTATTACTTCCCATATTTTTACAAAGGCTGAGAGTGTGAAGCGGCAGTATACTGTAAGATTTTAAATGTAAGAGTGAGCAAAGTATTTTCAGACAGTGGTGCTTGAGCTAGAACCCTTAATTGTTTGTTTCTGTATATCAGAAGAGTTGCCCTAAGGTACCAGAGCGGTTGACCATCTAGTGCTGGAGAGGCAACTGAAGCTGATGGCAGAAATCTTCATATGGACAAGGTGCAACATACTGCATCCCTCTGAGAGCTGTGAAGGCGGTGGTGTTGGACAATAGATCCCTGAAAGCCCCCATCCTCTTGTGGGATGGGATTATGATAAAATCAACATTACCAAATCCCCCAGCAGTTGCTGCAACCTCTCTTCCATCCCGAGGGATCGAGGCTGGTTGGCAGCCCCGCATCCTGCAGTCCTGCTGCATTCACAGAACTCGGTCCCAGCAGAACTGCTGCGCTTGAACTTACCCGCTGGTGGCATGTCACTCCAAAGCACAGCTTTGCATTTCTGTGGCAGGACAGTACCCTGTTCTCCAGGCCAGCTGTTTTCAGAAGGAGGAAAAAAACCTTGTTAGCTGAGTTATGGAACCATCTCCAGTTAGGCAGATAGTATCTTCAACTCCAAGTAAGATTGGGTTATATCTTTAAAGGTGTGACTTTGATTTCGTAGGTGTTCGGTACCAATTTTTGTCTTTCCAGTTCCTCTTTATGTAGTCTTGCTATTCACAGAATAGCCAATCCACTTAGACTCCTAAATTTTGGCCACCTCATCTCTGGTGGCAGTAATTTCCTCGAGCTAATTTTGTGCTGTTCTGCAGTGATATTTAGAGGATTAGCACATTCCTTCGAACAAACCACAACTGGTGGAAGAGACCGGTAGTAACTGCACATCTCGGTATTTACTTCATTACTAGAAGACAATCAGTGAACCAGCGTAGGATTTGGTTGATTGACTTAAAGCAGAATGTTAGGGTGTTTCTGGAGGATTTGCACATCTTTATCAAGGCACCTATTTTCCTCTCTTTAATCCTGACCTTTTCTGTTCTTTCTCCTTGAGTTCCCTGGGAATAATGCACTGGAAAGGCTGTTGTTCTTTACGCAGACCTTGTTCTTTGGGTTTTTCCCCTGTCTGTCTGCGAGATGCAAAATTCCTTACCATTCTGTAATCCAAAATCTTGTTACTGGGGCTTGATAAATCATCTTGACGTGTAGTCGAGCAGCTGAGATGTCGTCTCTGAAGTTTGACTGGCTTTTCAAGTTAACCTTTAAATGTATCGAAGCCATTCAGCAGTTTTTCAGACCCCAACTTCACACATTAATGCAGCACATCTTCCACAGGTATTTTCAACTAAT
>NW_009610070.1:0-36211 GCF_000690535.1 Cariama cristata
ACCACATCCACAGTCTTTCCCTCATCCACGAAGCGGGTCATAGAAGGAGACCAGGTTGGTCAAGCAGGACCTGCCTTTCATGAACCCATGCTGGCTAGTCCTGATCCCCTGATTGTCCTGCACATGCCTTGTGATCTCACTCGGGATGATCTCCGCCATAACCTTCCCCAGTACCAAGGTCATCTTCCATGAGTGAAGAAAGAAGCATTGGATTCTAAGCTGTCAGTCATCAGAATGACACTTTACATGCATACTATGCTATTATTTACTGTACATATAAAAATATTTTTCATCCTCTGGAGAAATTTTCCTTTCATGACACAGTCTACCACAACTGCTACTTGTAAAATTCTACATATAGTGTCACTTTTTGCCTAAACATACCCAGATGCTTCATGAAGCCTGTGGATTTGCAAAATTTTCTTTGAATCTGCCTTCATTACGGGAAGGTTTGGGGCTTTTTTTAAATTAAGAGTTAAGAGAAGCCAAGGACGAGATAATTAGTAGTCACAACATTAATCTTTATGCGGTGCCTAACAACTTCATTTACTGTTTAAAGACACAAACCCTTGTGGAGTTGTTCTGTTGAGCTGAAGTTGATGTATTTGCTAGGAAGTTACTTCTACCTCTTCTGTCCTCCTCTGAGATGTAACAGATGTGCTTTCAGGAAATTGAATCTGATAGGAAACACTCTTACAGACTTCAGTGAACTCTTACAAGGCTAAAACAGAAAAATAAAGGTTCACAAGTGACAAAGGAACCCAACACATTTCATTTAAATACTAAGGCTTCTTTGACAGTGGGAAAGAATTCCCGCATCAACAAGAAGATTTAGAAAATATACTGTCTGTTAATATTATCATTAACACTTAAGAAAGGTGTATTTTAATGATTTCCAGGACAGACTTTACATACATTGCTTTCATCACTGGAAAGAAATGACAGCACTCATACAATACACATTAAACAGCAGACTCTAGCCCTTAACTTCCCAGCCCAGCTGAGCAGCTTCATGCTACATTAGTCTGGTAATGCAAAGAAAACCCAAAACCACAGACATTTTTAACCTGGACAGTCTAAGCCTCCAAGGAAATGAGGCTTAGGCAGTCCCACATCTGTTCACTTGTCACATTTAACTTCTAAACTTGCTGGCCAATTTCAACGAAATTTGATAAAGGGTTCGGAGACTCAAAAATAATTACCTTCCTGCAAATTTTACAAAAATCAGAAGCTGAGTACAAAAGAAACCCCTACATAATGCTTCTACTGAAGGCAAAGAAGTTTTGACCAATCTATTACCCATCACCTAACTAATGAAATAACCACACTCAGTGTGGTGTGTGTATATATATGTATGAGTATATTGATATATATATTTTGTGTGTGTCTGTGTATATTTGAGCGTACATACATTGTATATACTCAAAACCTAACTGGACATGGTCCTGGACAACGTGCTCTCCACAACCCTGACTGAGGAAAGGGGTTGGACTAAACGATCTTTAAAGGTCCCTTCCAACCCAAACCATTCTATGATCTCAAGATCAACCTGTCCAACCTAAACAAGTTTAGTGGTGGTGGTAGTAGTGTGTTGTGTGTGTGGTTTCAGAGAAACCACACCCAATGGTACCAAACAGGGATGCTAGAAGTGAAACTAGGGGGACAGGGAAGATGAATTCTTTGGAAGGTAAAGGACATAAATCCAAAGGCAACTGAGCTTTAGCACTTAGGCTATTAATGAACCTTTTTCTTCAGTGACCTTCAGAATTTCACTGAAGACTTGTCACTCCACTGCTTATGTGCTGTTAGCAGAATAATTTTAGAAATCATCTCTAGGGATACAAGCTACACAACTGTAATTACACTAGTGCAAAACATACTTTTGATAGCAAAGGTCATTCCTCTAACCTTTTACACTGATGTGAATGTACCCACATTAGGAGTTGCATAGCTTTCTAAAACGTATACTCCTTATTAAATGACTAAATGAATACAAAACTGTAGAGATGAGGCTTAAAAGTGAAATTTATTTTGACCTGCCATTTTGGTGGAGGAGGGTATGGGATCACAAGTTTTGAAACAATCGCTAGGGAAAAAAAAAGAGAACCAGTAAACTACAGCAAATAGGGAATTCAGGGAGATGACCAAATACTTCCAGTCTAACTGAATGTTACAAAAGAGTCTTGTATAAGCAAAAGAGCAAGACTGGGGCCTGGGGGACCCATGGCTGGTTCCTCCCCACCAGCAGATCACCATACGGACACCTCTTGGACAAAATGCAGGCTCCTTTAAGGACAGGCACAGAAGGAAGGTGAGAGGAAGACAAAGGCATTGTGCAGGCATCTGCAGAGTGATACCACAGCAGATGCAGGGTAGAAGTCTGGTAAGTAGAAAAGTGACAGATCACAGGAGCAGGATTACTCCTGACTGCAGACAGGCAAAAGTAGGTATCTGCAAGTGAGCTTGTCATCTAAACTCCTCTTACAAACAATGAGCCATCAAATCTATTCATTCATGAAGACTGGAACAACCCCACCTTACAGCCAAGTCAAATGAGGAACTTAACCACACCACAAATAGGATAAAAGAGGGCTTCAGAAGCCTACGAAATTCTAGGTTGAAATTCTGTGCCTAGACAAGAACTAGACTACAGCTTACAACGTGGTCTGGATGCTGACCCCAGCAGTAACACACTGAAGGAACTGGAAGCTGCAAGGCCAAGAAACACCATCAATAGCAAACGTCAAGACCTCGCAGAGTGCGTAAGTACTTGGTTGGGGCACAGTGCCCGAAGAAAGAATCGTGATAGAATTTAGAGAAGCAAATCTTGCTGGTTTGGATGAGCACACCAACCAAGTTCATAAAACTGTTGAAGGGCTACTTTGGCAAAATGTACTTAGATTCAGCACTCCTGCAGGAGCAACATAAGTTGAACGGTTCACTAGCATTGTGCTTAATTTTTAAAATGGAAACAGCATGAAAAATCCGGAAACTTTTGCAAAGTATTATAAAAAGGAAAATCTTTGTGGGTAATCTCAACACTATTTAACAGCACTGTACTAAAGGGTAAACTGATGCACACCATCTACCAAGGTATTTGAGAAAATACAAGTGAAAACCATATGGCTGAGCAAAAGAATAATGTAGGCTAAAATAGTTTTTTAAATGGGCCTACTGAAATTATAAAATTATAATTCTGACAGGTCAAAAAAATAAAAGACAATAAATCATGCCCAAAAAGATTCAAGGAACAACCTTGAAAAGACACAAAAACTAATAATGCCATTTCTCAACTAAAGCTTCTGTCATATCAAAAGACTAATATGACCAATGTGACACTAACCTTTGAGAAGATCTGGGTAAGTACAGATCAGTAAGCCTTGTAAACTACACAAGACAAAGTGGGAGGAACTATTCTGAAAAACAGTATTAATGACTACACAGGCAAACAGGACATATTGCAAAAGACTTAAAAAAGCTTTTGTAAAGCAGTATCGTGATTGACAAGTCTTAAAAGAAGGTTTCGCTTGTAAGAAAAGCAAATTAGAAATCCTATCAGGCACAATTAACAAAAAAAAGCATCTTTCAGTGTCCTTCACAAAAAGCTCTTAGACACAAAGCTGCTACAGGAGGAACATCCTTGCTTGGATAGGTAACTTTACGAAAGACAGAAAACCAAGGAAAAAGAAATAGGCTGTAGTCACCCTGGAAAGACATTGCCCAGCAGTATTTTATGGGAATCTGGTCAGATCCACTGTACTCTGCTATCTAACTATTCAGCAGCAGGAGCAGAGAACATCATGCCCTGGTATAAAATCGTGGAGCAACCACATTTGCAATAGTCTGGGCACTTCCGATTCCTCCTATCACAAAAAGGATGTAAATGGAAAAGTAACTGAGAAGGAAAGCAAGTACCTTCAAAAATATGGAACAGATTCATCTGAGGAACCATTAAGACACGTGAATTCCTCAGTCCAGAAGATGAGATAACTGAGATACGACATAAGATATGAGATACGACATGATCTTATTCATAAGATAATGAATATCATGAAAATGGAGACAACGGCTGTTCAGTGCATATTCCGATTTAATAACCAAGCAACATCAAATGAAGCTAATATGTGGCAAGTTCACCGAGGGCACTCCTCATGATTTGTTATCCTATGAATTTCTCACTCAAGTACCTGCAACAGACCTGAAAAGTTTCATATGTTTAAAAGGCAGCTAGACTTATTTTTTGGACCAAAACTCCTCCAAGCTATAGAAAACAAAATCCACCATAGGCTCAGAGAGTAGTCCGGGGACTTTGTCCAGCAACAATGAAAGTCACTATCCTATTATCAACAGGAGACTTTGGTTTAAGTCAGTGCACCCATTTGTACGATTTACTGGTACATTTCAATTAGAAAGCATTAGGGTAATGACCATTTTCAGACACTTCAACAATGCAAGATCCTCTAACCTTCAACACTATATTCACCATATTCATAATAAGATAAAAAAAAGCTTTGTGCCCAACGAAGAGACAAAACTTGGCTTTCATATATGAATAACTCAGAAGACAGACCTACTGGTGATTATTTATATCATCCCAGATTTCCATAAAAATCTGTACATTACACCTAAGTCTTCATAATGAGCTTCTATTACATAACCAAGCCATGTGATCAACCTCAGAACGCATCAACAGAATTACTCTCAGCTCTTTATAGGCAAAACAATGCTTTAATTATATTTCTTGGCCTTAACTTCCAGGGTAGGTAGGGAAGAGTCAAAGTAGTAACATATGTACAGCGTCCCAACTTTGCGCCTTTTCGTGTAACATATGCAGCATAGACATAATACCACAGAAAGGAATACTTTAAAATCTTCCTATATTCTACATTAACAAAGTAAAGCGGTTAAATGAATATAGTCTAATATAGTAAAGATAGCTGGAGGCACAAAAGGGAGAAGGGAACAGGGGGAAGCAAAATTTTTTCCTTATACCTAGTCTAAATCTACCCTCTTTTAGTTTAAAACCATTACCCCTTGTCCTGTCACAGCAGACCCTGCTAAAAAGTCTGTCCCCATCTCTCATATAGGCCCCCTTCGGGTACTGGAAGGCCGCAATGAGGTCACCTCGAAGTCTCTTCTTCTCCAGGCTGAACAACCCCAACTCTCTCAGCCTGTCCTCATAGGAGAGGTGCTCCAGCCCTCGGATCATTTTCGTTGCCCTCCTCTGGACCTTCTCCAACAGGTCCATGTCCCTCCTGTGCTGAGGGCTCCAGAGCTGGATGCAGTACTCCAGGTGGGGTCTCAGCAGAGCGGAGTAGAGGGGCAGAATTAGCCCCCTCGACCTGCTGGCCACACTTCTCTTGATGCAGCCCAGGATGCGGTTGGCCTTCTGAGCTGCGAGTGCACATTGCTGACTCATGTCCAGCCTGTCATCCACCAGCACCCCTGAGTCCTTCTCCGCAGGGCTGCTCTCAATCACATCATCCCCCAGCCTGTACTGATGCCGGGGGTTGCCCTGACCCAGGTGCAAGACCAAATGATGCTGATGTGAACAAATTATTTTGTTTGCACTTAATCTTACTATACCCTCCTTCCTAAGCTCTGAATTTCATTTATCACTATATGTTGGTAAGCTCTTTGATGCACAGGCAACACTTTCATATATTTTTGTGGAAGAACAATAAAAGCATTATCCTTATTAAGGCTTCTTGAAGGAAAAAACCCAAAACAAAACAGTAATTTATATTATTTTTATTTTCCATCAAATAGAAAGGGAATTTGTTGCACAGAAACAGAATATTCAAAATTTCCCTTGGGGCAGGAGTTACTAAAATGGAGACAAACTGGTTGGTTTGCAAGCTGTCATCATAGGTTAACCAAAGTTTGACCTGTGAAAAGTTGACATAATACGTGTTTTACAAGAGGAGAGAAAAAGTGAAAAGAGTTCACAATTACCTTTTGGAGAGATGCATATACTGCTATTTTAAATAAAGCTTTTCTTCAAGAACCAGTTCTGAATCAAAAGAATTCTTTCAAGAACACAATCCAAAATCTGCCTACGGAGTTGAACAATTTCCATAAAAGAACTCACACTTATCTCCATTTTTTAAAGAGGTTAAGTTAATAGTTCCTCTCCAATATGAAACAAGAGGAACAGAACTTGAAGAGTAACTCGGACACTCCACCTGGCACTTAAGAGTAGAAGAAAGAACAAAATCTTTGAACAGTTCTCAGTCCTACGAAGAAACATGTATTGAAAATATACTGAAAAATTAAGCCATACAGTGAAGCTGTTGGAGAATATAGACTGTTCACCATCCCAAGGTCTGCAGGGTAACTGTTGAGTTCCATGGTAATAGTTGAGAAACTCCAGTTATTTTACAGGGTATCGTCAGAGATAAATCTCCAGAAAAAGATATAGAAAGTAATTACCTTTAACATTGCAACAATGGCAACACCCAGTGTTTTCTTTAATATGTTTAGGGAGGTAAGAATTCAAACAAATTCCTAGGACAGATAAGTATTTTATTTTTAGGCGGTATTTGGTCTTCTCATAGCTATGCAACATAGACTTCTATATGCATCCTTAACATATTCAAGACAGCGACATGTATGAGCATATCTACATCATCATTTAGCTGTTCACAGACCGTGCACACTCAAATATTTGATTAGCAGGCAGAAGCTGTATACCTACCTTACTATGCATGCAGACAGACAAATACATACATCTAACCAGAAGATAGCTTTCAAGTATATTATTGATTTGCAAGTTATCTTGCATACGGAGCATGCTAGGCAGACCTCTTGATTCCTAGCTGCTAGATCTTTTGCCAGTTATTTTTCAGCCCTCAGGACCACTACTCAGACAAGACCCTATAACACCTTAGGATGGGTTTTGATGGCCCATAGTCACTTCTGGCCAGATAGTAACATATATACCCAGTCCTAAAGACTATATTTCTCTGCTTTGAAAATCAGTCCAAGAAACTCTGTCACAGCACAGCATGAATAGACTTAAAGCCTTCCCATGTTCTGAAGGCAGGCTAAGGAACAAGAAACCTTGCGAAGTACTGAAGTCCCAAGAGAGAACCGGGTACATTGCACCCAACCTTTCTTTCAGCTGCCACCAGTGATACAGCAGGCATTGCACAGAGATGCAGCTGCATCCACCATTCCCCTCTTAACAGAGGCATTACCTTGCCCTTTGATTTGACTTGAAAGAGAAGAAACTAAACCTCTCCACTGCAATGGCAGTTGTCTCTAATTTCTAAGCAAGAACCATGACACATGTCAGTTCCCGGGAATGATGTAACTTATCAAAATGTTGAAGCTTACGCTATCAGCCCATAAGGCCACAGCACTTTCTAACCGGACACCTATGATGTCAAGATATCCTCTTCATCTTCACAGTTACTACTCACATCCACACAGCAAGGCATGAATTATTTCTCCAAGCCTGAGACCAGCATCGGTACTAACGTTAAGCTGCAAAAAGCACTGATGTTACAACGGAAAGGGGTGTAAGAATCGGTTGGAGCAGTTTCAGCTGTCCTTTAAGAGTCCCCAGTCCCCGAAGAGTCCCTGTGAGAGAACTTGTAACACTTGCAGCGGTGATGGCCGCAAGTGGAAGCACACCATAAAACAGGGCATAACACCAGGGCATGTCTGCTGTGATTTAGGCTTGTTCAAAGCCTCTGAGGGACTAAGAAGGAAGGAGCCTTACAAGGATGCTAGCTAGCTGGCACACGCCAGGTACACTGGCTATTCATGTTCCAAGCACAGTCCAAGCAGAGGCAAGCGGGTGGGTGGGTGCACACTGATGTGTATACACCCACAGTAAGTATGTATGTGTATAGGCTGCTGCAAGTGGTAGCTGTCAGGCACAAAAAAAGGAAAAGCCCGCACACATCAAGCCAGAGCTAAGACAGGACTTTTTAACAGGCCTTTGAACAATAGCTCAATGTAACGAGTGTATCCTGTTATTGTGATTTCGGTAACATTTTAGCCAACGTTGTCTACCAAAATCAGTTTCACGCCAAGTACTTCATGTTTACATTAATGTAATTTGTTTGAAAATTGTGTTGACGCACACCATTTCATGCTGTTATACCGTGTCAGTATATATGTGGTGTTAAATAGACTCTGTGAGTCACATACTCCGTGTTAGTCACAAAATAACACTCAAAGAATTTTGAGGGAATGATGGGTTCTTTACTCTATGAGAATAAGCAACCCTTGATGAAAATACACAACTGAGCTTCACGCAGTGCAAACCAAGTGACAGATGCACTTCACTGTGTCCTTCTCAACTTTGTAGCTTCAGCTTCAAAAATGAGTTATCAGTATACAAAAATTAGTTGAGGAAATTCCTATTTTGTTTCTTTTAATTTGTTACCCCCCACGATTTATGGCATACTGTTCATCTTGCAGAGCAGACCCCATTGTTACGGTGTTCAACTGCTAAGAATACTCAAGTAAATGCTTTAGTGCAATACGGATCCCTGTCAACAAAACCTGCATGTATAGACAGCAGCGACTGAACTGAGCCCATAGTACTAATGTCTAACTAACCGTTTGTCACAAAATTAGTCAGATACAACTGTTACTAATTGTAAGCAAATTCTCACAATGATTTCTGTATTTAGCGTCAGTCTATGTGCACTACACACGCATTGTTTGTATTCTGTAACCATTTCGTTATAACCTGCTTTAAACAGGAGCGTATGATATACAACATGGTAAAGACCTACACATGGAATTTACTTAGATGGTCTAAAAAGTGGGATCATGGATAACAAATCAATAAGCTTTTGGACTGGAGTATCTCCATCACCAGCTAGATCAACCTAACCCATCTGGAGAAATGCACAAGACTTCTAGTACTCTTGCAACATTGGTTAATGTATTCAATTTGGAATCATTTTTGCATGAGAATATTTTATTGGAGGTACTAAAACCAATTTCATTCTGACTTGTGCTTGGAGATAACCTGTTGCTTACATCACCACCTCCTTTAAAAAAAAAAAAAAAAGTTTAATTCAACCCACAGACCTACCAGCTTTAATTTGTTCCTAAGAATAGCTAAGGCAGCACAGTAATTGTGTGAGAAGTCAGGAGCCAAAAAAGCAGAGTGAAAGGGAAAGGGGTATCATTTTACAAAGAGCATCTATGCAGAAACTCTTTTCAGATAAAAAAAAAAAAAAAGTAATAGAAAAATGGTTTTACCTGACATCAGTTTTTACTGACTCGATTCTCCTTGGAATACACTGTTTTAAAAGATAACTTATCATGTGCTCAGTTCTCCTTTCATTTTATCTAATAATACACACAAGCAACAGTCTTTTGAAACTTGTACAGAAACACTGTCAGGTATTTAGTTCCTACTGAAGGCAAAGTATTGAACTACACAAAAGAAAACCAGTATGATAGAAGTTATATATGTCTTAACTTTTGGGGATAACAAAAAGGTAGGAATAAATAGCCACAGTAACACAAAAGGATGGTCACAAGCAAAGAGCTCTTACCAAATACAAAAGGATACAAGGCATACTTGACAACAGTTCAAGTCAAGCTTAAAACAGCTGAGTGCATTCTAAATTCTGGGGTTTTCTTTGCCTATTACAGGTAATATGTAATCTACCACCACATTTCATTAATACTTCACACGTGATAAAAAGCCTCCTACTGAAAAACATGGAAAAGCCCCAGCACAAATAACCTTAAACACATTAAAATATATCATTAACCGAACTAAATAGTCTAAAAGCACTTACCGAATGATCACTTACCTATATTTTTTGTTTAATGAAATTCCTTTAAATAAAGATTTTGACAATGCCATCTTGGCACACAAGGTCAAAAGGTGTTTTGCTCCTGACTTCACACAACACATGAATTAGTTAAATCTCAGAGAAAAGGATGATCAGAAGGGAAGGGAATACTTCTGTTAATGTGTCAATAAACAAAATGAACAGGCAACAGCTCTAGTCAACTTATCTTCACCTTCAGGCCTCAAGTTCCACCAGGAGGTCGAACACCCAAGAGGACTGGAGGAGTCCATTCGGGAAGACTCTGTCGATAGCTTAACGGTTATTTTCTCGTATTTATTAATCGTACCAAAAAAATTATTTTTCCTGCACCCCACTGCTTTTCGTGCACCACCTGCTTGTGCACGCTCCCCACTTTGGATACCACTGGTCTCTAGCACCAAGCCATGGCTTGCCTATGTACTAGTCCCACAGTTGACGTGCGGAAACCAACTCTACAACTCACGGAGAGTTCTAAAGCAGGTATGTTTATTTCGGCACTGGGTGCAAGGGGGATCGCTCCTCCAAACTTGCACACCCCAAAGAGCAAAAACCCAGGTATTTATCCCACAGAGGTATACATATTCATTAGATTTCCGAGAAATAGGCAGGGATATTACAAGTAGTTCCAGGTATTCAGTATCACAGGTTCCTCCCCCTTTACGCCTGCGCACTCCCACCTGTCTTTGGGAGGAAGGCAGCAGTCGTCTTCACAGTAAGCTTTTCACTTTTGGCTGAAACTGCTGAGTTGTCCTGGGCCGCTATCTTCAAGGCCAGTTGGAACTGGTCTCCCTTGCCTGACAGGGCCTCCAAACAATGTGGTTCCTGTCCTCCTTGTCTATGCTTGCGGACGCAACCTTGTACTGGCTAAAGCAAAGATTTAACCCTTTCATTTCACAGTGGGACAAGAAAAAGGAGACTGCATATCCAGCAATTCAGAGCATTAAAGTGCACAACAGAAACAGCTTGCTTGTTCTGCAGAAACAACCCTGAGTGGTACTCATCACAGCTCAGTAACAGCACAAGCCGACAGCAGAGATTTCTCTTTGTAGCTCTTCTACAACATCTTATATAAAAAAATTATCTGGATTTTTCCAGTCTCTCTTGTTGTGTTCCAGACTTTGTCCCATATAATGAAGAGCTGATGGTGGAGCTGCCTTGTTATTTTAGTCCTACTCCTGAACGGTGCCTGTGGAAATACACACACTGGCTGCTATTACTCAGCTAGGGTGAAACGACATCTTATAATCTTAACAAAAAAGAAAAAGAAGAAAAAAATCAACAGGCTAGGATATCTATTGCCTTGTCACTGACTGACTAACTAATCAGTGAATAAAACCCAGAAATCTGATTACTTCTCACTATTAAAATAATTCTAATAAAAGCAGAAACCAGGATTTTTCCCTCTGCCACATGCTGCTTAAAAAGTGTAGCTGCAACGACAGAAAGGGGAAGCCACGCAATCAGCAGGACTCCTAAGAAAACATGCTGAACGCACGTCAACACTTTCTAGAAAAGAGCTTCTGAACAAAAAGGAGGTATCATTTGTCCTCACAAGTATAGGCACAATTCTGAAGTGTTACCATCTGTTATGTGAAGTCAAAAAAAGCTATCAAAACCAGTTTTTGTATTAAGCGCTCAAACTAAGACAAGGCAAACCTTCACTGCAATAACCACTGTGGTGCAAGGTTAATATTGTAAGAGCGATCACGCTAGACCTGCCTCCACAGTTGGTTCTCTGCCTCAAAAGCTTCAGACTACACAGTCTCTCTCAACCTTTTCAGCCATGACAGAGAAACGGAGCAGGGAAGCACAGCCTCCTGCACAAAGACCGAGCTCCAGAATCAAATGCAAACCGCACATCCCAAGCCCAAGGTTTAATAAAATCCAGAGGCCTTCATGCACATCCAGCATCTCCAAAGTTTATAGACGGCGACTCTGTAACGCACAGTTCCTGCTCCCTCTCAGCTCTACATGACTGTCTCTCGCTGGCTGCTTCCCACAATGACAAAAGCGGTAGGCTCAGTTTGGGGAGTAGAAAGCCCTGTAACAGTCACTAGAAAGACCACCTATTTGGGCTTCATCAATTCTTTGGTTTTTTCCTAATCTCAATACCAAGTTACTCTATTTAATTTCAGATTCCTTCCATTTAATGCTTAATAGATATTTCTCCCAAACAAATTCAGAAAGTGAAGACATTTGGTATAACATTAGGTAATTTGAATCCATTCCCACTGCTGCTTCCTCCCAACTTGTGTGTGTATAAAGAAACATATGAAGTCAGTCAAAGGGAAACAGCAGCCCCAAAACAGCCATTGCTTCAGCACAGCATCACCTCTGAGTGCACCTGACTGCACCGGGGAAGTGTGTCCCTCCGCAATTCCATGAAGAGCACAATCGTGTAACACAACCTCATGGTCTATTTACTGCTATACTGGCACAGCCAAGCCAAATGGCCTTCAATACGGGTGCTGGCATTAGTTCAGTAACAAGTGCTGTACCCATCAACTCTTTGGGAGAGGCGCCACTCCTATTCTCTTGTGAACAGTGCTACTCAAAAAAAAAAAATAAATGCAAAAAACAGATGTCTCCCCTCCCACGCAGGGAGGAAAACCAAATAAAACTAATGTCAAAAAGAAATAATCAGAATCATTTCCTGAAACAGCACCTTGCTCCTATGGCAAGCCTCCACAGCATGCCTGTGGTGGTGAAAACATCTTCTCATACAGACTCTTTCCTTTACAATGCAGGTAAGGGTGTATTTTAAATTACTAGTCCTCCAAAAGACTCCTTTTAACATTACTAACATATATGAGTCATTTAGACATGCTTTATACATAAGGACAGTTAGAAACCTCACAGCAGACTAAAAATCAACATTTACACTCATTTATTTATGGCTGAGTAACTTTAAGACTTTGATCAAGATAGAGCAATAGGTATGAAACAAAATTCTCAGAGCGTTATTGGTTTCTCAGTTGCAACAACCAACTCAATTCAGTCAATTCAATCTTCATTTTTCTAATTTTCAAATTTCTAAGGTTCTGAAATGCTCACTGTACGGCTCAAAACTAACATCATAACTTAATTCAACAGCTTGCAAGAAGTCGTATTTTTCTCAGCTTCATTTTAACGGTTTTGATGATATGCACAGCACACAAGAAAAACACAGCCATGAAAAATGACAGAAGAACCCACTTGGATAGACTCAGCATCTTAGTTCCTGTGAAAGCACTGAAAGGCATGAGAAATAAGAGATCTCAGCCAAAAGCCATTAGCTTGTGATTATAATTGCATATAGGAATATGACTGTGGCGTATTTGTAACTTGAAACGCCGTGGCCGCACAGTGCAGGGCAAGTGTCTGGCAGGCATGGCAGCTGGAAGAGAATATTTAAATACTTTCCAGGGCAGTTTGCCTCCTCTTACAGCCCTGTGCACTGCCGGTGCACCCATGGGTACTCAGGTTGCACAAGTTCTTTTTTAATGAGAAGGAAAATACTGGCAATGCTGAGTACTTCACAGGAGGAAAAAT
Source organism: Cariama cristata (assembly GCF_000690535.1). Taxonomy (NCBI): domain Eukaryota; kingdom Metazoa; phylum Chordata; class Aves; order Cariamiformes; family Cariamidae; genus Cariama; species Cariama cristata. Next base: position 13,344 of record NW_009610070.1, read on the forward strand.
GGGGGGGGAGAATATCAAGGACATTTAAACCGGGAAGAAGAACATAATAGAGCAGAAGAACCTCCTCTTTCACAGCTATAAAACATACAATGACCCAGTTGGTATCTCTGTTCATATTTATCAGAAACAACCTACAAATTCAGGGCTGCTATAATACAAGGTCCAGCACAACTCTACTAACACCAGCCACTCCTTCCCTCTACCCCTAAAAATGATTAAAAAAAGAAATCACAAGCAAGTAGAAGTACCTCATTCCTGAGGCACACAGACCATCAAGAAAACAACTCCCAGATTCCAAAATATGAACTGTGACAGGAAGAAAAACCTAGTCTTCTATTGCATTATGCAAGGTGACCTAACATTTGAAAAGTGCAGCTAAAACCCATGTGATTCAGAGTATTAACCTGAATACTGCTGGAGTTACTTGAAACAAACCAATTTAGCTTATCCAACACCAAAACCACATATAAACACATCTTGTCATTGTGGGAATTGTGTATATGTTCTTTGCCTCTGCAGTATCTTTTTTTTTTTCTTTGTATATCACAATATTTTAATTAAGTTATAGATGCCAGACATCCCAAAAAACTGATGAGGAAACATCATTTCATTTTGACAACTAACTTTGTACATACTCTTTGAGAAGTCCTTGTAAATTCAAAAGTTGCTCTGTAATCTACTAAATTATTACTGGATTCATCAGCTCAACATATGAAAACATATAAACACAGTAGATATAGATTATAAATTTATGGAATGTGGTAAACACTAAATGTCAACATTTTAGTTGTCAAATCTTGCTTTGTAGACATTTACTTACAACTCTTTCCTACTTGACTAAATAGGAGTTTATATAGAAACATCTTTTCTTTCTCTATTGAGCTGGTTTTCCTCTATTTAAAGGGAAAGATATAGCTGAAATTATTTAGTATCTATGTACAAGCATACTTAAAATCTGCTGTTTTGAACATTTGTTTGTTTGTTTGTTGCTGCAGGGTCCAAAATCCCCAAATAATTACTGGAAAGGCCTACTGCCATCTAGTTGTATAAACAGAAAGAAGCCTAAGATAACACCCCAAGGACCAAGAGTAATGACGGAGGTGGAAGAGATAGTTTAGTCAGGCATGAAATTGATTTTATAATAGCACATGGAAGGCAACAGATCTTTGCTAAGTAAATAATTCTAAAGAAGAGAGTAAAGATAATAATAATAATAATAAAATAATCATTAACTGCTCCTACTAAATCAAATGAAAGAGAGAAACCTGTTCTCACACTGACCCTGAAACCTGTTTAATAGCTAATTAAAGCAATTACTCCAAGCATGACGAAGTCCTTAATCATCAGCACCTTCAGATGCAGAGGAGGTTGGTTTGGTTGTTTTTTGTTGTGTTGGTTATTTTTTTTATGTTCTTCAAAGATATTAGTATTTTATTTAAATTAGAAGTTTATGCCAGCAGAACTTTCACCAGTTAGTTGCTACATTGTTAACACCGACACAGTCCCCAAACTTTGACTAGTCTGGTTAACAGAAGGCGTTCCGCATAGACTTTACTGGATTTGACTACTCAGCAAAAGGAATATTACAGTATTCAGTAATTTCACTGCTTTTTATAAAAAGATTTCTCTAAAACACTTGAAGGTAGCCCTAAAACTGTCTTTTTTTCCCTCACATTCAGAAACAAACTTGATAACCAACAGAAATCCAGTATTATTGCAAGGCAACTACAAAAATAACTCTGCTGGACTCGGCTCACACGGCATCTGGAATTCTGCGCTCCTTCGCACCACTTACTCTTTTAAGCTTACTTCAGTTACTTTTCTTCTCCACCCCAAAGCCATCTGACACAGCCTTAACTTGGATTCCTTCATTTGTAAGTTCCAGTCACAATGTTTTATTTTTAATAAAGCTTTATGTTCCATAACTTTTCATAGTCTTTTAATAATGACTAGCTATCTAGTGCTCTACTGGAGTTAATTAGGCTGCTGTTTTGAACACAGATCATTTTCAAGTTACTAAACGTTTCTGTGCTGTAACAGTACACAGAACAACATCCTGAACTAATGGCTTGGCCATTATGAGATGTTCGGCTTGACAATTTACCCAGTCATAAATTAGATAAGTAAAAGGTTAACAAAAAGCAAAGGCAACTTTATTAAACTTTTACCTTGAGCTTTGCCACTTCTGCCTACACTTAAGCTCCAGAAAAACAAAGTATTCTTGTGTAGATCATAAAAAGATGGAAATACAGTATTAAAAACACAAAGGAAACTCATTCAGTCCTATTTAGGAAAGATCTAGAGCAACGAGTTGAGGCAGGGGAAATTCCAAAAAAAAATTCCAAGTTGGAGTAAATAACCACATTACTAAAACAGAAATGCTTAAAACACCACTATAGGGGTGACACTGCTGCCGATAACACAATAAATGGAGGTATGCTCTTTATAAGAACTAGATATTCCCAAAAAACTCAAAATTGCATTCAACTAATACAGCGAAGCATCTTGCCTTTAACCAACCTGTCTTCCAACTATTTTCTAAGCTTTACTGGTTCCATATGGAATTTTCTTCTGGTAGCCGATGTTAAGATTTTAACTGATGCCATTTGTGTGGCTTTTTTTCATTATATCTGTGAATTTGCATAGCTATGAAAGTATTATCCAAATAAGCTGGCAACACATATTTGTCCGACTCACTCACCCAGTTTACCCCTCTCCTACCATCCTGACAAGTTTTTTTACAGATTTGCTGGAAATATTTCAACAAGAAGCTCCAATTAAATCAGTTCTCCCTTGCTTATGATGAGCTTCATGTACCAGGGCTAGATGTGCTGAGGAGGAGCTTCGAAATCTATTTATCTTCCCAATAAAATAAATATGCTTTCATAGCCAAAGAAAATAGTCCAATTTGATAAACTTATGTTAAAAGCATCTTGCAATAGGTATTTACATTCGGTTCCTGAAAATTAAACTAACACAGTGATAAAGCAAAATAATATTCAACTTTCATACCAGAAGACAGCCAAGAAAGAGAACAGAAATGCTAAGGACGACACAGATCTAGGAGAACAGGTCATTTTATAATAATATCTTGATTCTTAAAAAAGTATGCTTTATATCCTCTTCAGAATTGAACCGAGTTTAATTCAAACGAGTAATTTTGGAAGAGAAGACTCCCTTGAACAACCTTCACTTCTTCAGTCTAAGTTGTCTTCAGTTATTCCTAAGCTATTATCTTATTTCTTCATACACTTGTAAGGGTCCTCTTCCTTCTGGATTTCACCAGGTTACACAAAAAGATAACCTTACATTTTTGTGCATAGCAAATATAGACGTCTTTAGCTTTTATTCTATAATCTGACTCCCTACAGAAAAAAACCCACAAAAATACTGACCAATAACTACTTCCACTAACTCTTGAGCTCACTGACAAGCTTCAAACAAGTTTGACAGAGTTCTCAAACACATCAAGTTCCTACATATTTTATTTTAAGCAGTATTTTTCAGTACCTGGAAGAAATAGAAAAGTCCAAAGCACTGATGCTTCTAAAAGAAAGGCAAAGGTGGACAATCTTTATTGTAACTTTGGGAATTACCACATTGTAAAATAAAACCAGAGAATCCAAACCTACTTTTTAGAGTTCTACCATTATTTCTTGGTTGATTCAAATTACATAAGAAAAGGCAAGCTTGAAATCTCTGAACATCTTTCTTCCTTAAAAGCAGAAGTTATAAAAAATGGCTGCTGATTAAAAAAATTGCCCCAATGTCATTTGAGTGAAGACTAGTTCTTATCATATATTCAGATTCTGTGTATATTATAATGCAGGCATGTTGCATGCACCATTAAAAACAAACCATGGCTCTAAGGTTCTCCAGGGAAGCAACAAAAACTTTACAGATCTCCTTTCTGACCTATGTCTCTACAACAGCCAGATAAATGTTTGTCATATATAAACCAATTTTTTTCTGTAATCATTTAAAATGACTCTAGTATGCTGTAAGGTTGCTGACCAAAACCTGAGAGACAGCTGCCGCTATCCTCATCACAGAAGGGACAGAGGACATTTACTTACACACACTCTCACCCAAACAAAAGGCGAAGGAGGAGGAAGGGAAAAGGGAAACATTTTAAAAGAAAAATAGCGTGAGACAGTTTGTCAGAAAGAGTAATTGATGAAAAGACAGTAATGAGCTATATCTCATTATTGCTTACACACCACATCCAGAAGACTCCTTCCAGTCAGAGAACCTATTTTAAGAGGTAGGTAAGTCTTCACTCCTGTAAGAAATAAGCAGCAGCATATGATATAGTTTGTACACACACAGACACTTTCTTTACTAAGGTAAACACAGAAGACTGCTGAAACAAAGGCAGGGGAATTCTTCACTACTTTGCAATCTGTATGCCATTTCATTTGTTCAATCTGGAAGAACTCCAGAGGCCAGGGAGAAGAGCACAACAAAACACAAACTTAAAGACAAGCTTTAGGTTCCCTTTTTTATAGTCCAAAATGGAAAAATAAACCACTGTTTTCTGAGCAGTCTTCCTCAAAGCCAAGCTTATTACCCAGTACCATTGCAAAATTCACCCAAGTAGTTTCAGAAACTGATGTTTTCTATAATGGATACCTTTAAGTGTCAAGCAAACATCTGAAAAAAGTAAAATGAAGCTTTATGGTTTCAGTCTAATAGAAATATGTCTCAGGCATAAATTTTGATTTGCGAAATCAAACCTCCCAGGACTCTCAGAAAGCCCCAGTCATCGCCACTAAGTCCAAATTTCTTCCTTCTCTTGTGCCCCCTCTGTGGAGGCACAAGTGGGGGACACACTCGCTGTGCAGGATTCCTGTGACAAGTTTTTCCTAGACATAGACTGCCAGTAGGTATCACACACCTTCCTAAACACAGACAGATGCACTCTCCAGATACCAAATTCAACTAGAACTAACACTTCCAGTTAGCGTATTTCAGAAACTACAGATCAGAAATAACAGCCTTGCAACACCTACTCCTTTACCTCACAGCCATCTATGCTACTCCCTGGAATACTACATCTGTTTCCAATCACAGCATGAAAAGAGGTTTTAAAAAAAAAAAAAAAAAAATGCTCTGAAGAAAACCTGCCTGTACTTCAGAAGTGCTACTTGAGCAGCCAGCAAAAGTTGCGATACCATATATAAAGGCACTATATTAGCTTGTCTCGTATAGGATGGAAAATCTCTCGTTGTATTGACCTAGACAAAATTCTGCTTACTACACCCTGGACTCAAGTATTTGTATGTACCCTGAAGCATTTGTACAAGATAGTGCTCACTTTTAGATTTACAAAAAGTCAAAAAATGGCCCTTAGATTCACTTTGATGCATCTAAGGCATCTCCTCCGTGAACTGATCAGGGCCACAAGACAAGACCACATTTGGCATGCCCAGGAACACAGATAAACCTTAAACCTTTCTGCTGCTTTCATAACTTTTGAGCTCTCTGAGTCTTTCCTACCTCTTCAAACGCGGGTCTCAGGGGAAATCCATACATCCGAGCTACAACAGTAGGGGCAACAGCCAGACCAAGATACACCTATATGCTTGCATGTTCCGACCACACTGACACACCACTCCATGCGTCTGCTTCAACTCCACACTCTTTGCCAACACTGGCCTTTTTTCCCCCTCAGGACTGCCCCACATATACAATAACTTTCAACACAAATCGAAATACTGTAGATTGTGAAGAGTGAGCAGACTGGAAGGAAGACCTGGTTGGAAGGAAGAGGGAAGAGGGAGAGGTGCTACATTCACAATGTTTCCACAATCGATCTAAAATCAGAGCCAAGGTGGGAAATCAATCTTGTTACTGAAATAAATTTTTGTACTTACATATTTATTTTTTAATTTATTTTCCCCAGAAAAAGTTTGCCTCCAGCAAGCTGTCTGCTTTTCTAGCTGGTATCCAAACTACAATGCTGGCATTCCTCCAACGGCCCAGACTGAAAGGAAAATAAACACTCCAACAGAAGCAAAGCATTCCCTAGAGAGATGCACAGCAATCTCTTATCTCTATCCAGAATAATTCTGCCTTCTGAATTTAGCTGGCAGTTACTGCTACCTAACTGTGCAAACCTATGAGCTATCTGAAACTTTGCTATGTTTGGCAAGACAGGTGAGATACAGAAACTTCGTAACATGACAAAACCCAAAACACTTTGCTTCTTGATGAAATATGTAAACCAGGACATTTAAGAATGAAGCCCCTATCAATAAAAGCTCATTCATCTTCCAAAGAGTTAAAAATTCACGTGTAGCTAAAAAGCTAGCATAACAACACTCATATTTTTCTGACTAATCATTTGGATTTGTATATTGCTGTTCATTTTACAAAGCTAAATGGAAGAATTCCTAAATTCAATTAGCATCAACTTTAAATTTAGAAAATTTATTTTTTGAAACACTGACTGGTTAAGTAACTGGAACTCCTTACTAATTGCACTGTCTTTTGAAAAGCTATCACACTACTCCAGTATCGAAATGTTAAGGGAGCAAGGATAACCTGGCACCCTTTTTGCAATCAAAAAGAATGGAATATATTCCATTTGCTACCCTACTTAATAACTACATCTCTACCTCACTTGCCGTTTCTCTTAGGAAGAAATGTTTTAAGACACTACCACATTTTAACAGAAATAGAACAGTCTCTGCTTGGTGCTATGATTTTCCATATCTGGCATGCATTTATGTACAAACACACTCCTCTTACAAGTTTAAAAATACTCAAGAAATATCCAGGTAGCAAAGTAAATCTCAAAACTGTACACAAAATTAATAAATCATAAAGTAGTGTTAGTTGGTTGTGCTTGGGTTTTGGGGGTAGGGAAGTGTTTCCCTTAAAGTAAACCCCAACCACACCTTTATGCTGTTCATAGCCATCAAGTGGAAGTTCAGCACTTGAAACATGAAGCAAGGACCAAGACATCAAACAACTGATGACAGGATTTAGTTTTTAGTCAAATTTACCTCCCCTCAAAACTACCAACCAGTCAAATAATGCAACTCCTGAAGCTGATTTGGATAAATTCTATATCATACCTAACCCCCCCCCCCCCAAAAAAAAAAAAAAAAACACCAAAAAAAAGAAGGTACAAATTGCACAACCATACTAACAAGAGAGAAGACTAATAATGCAATACAAACCCTCCTTTGTCTATAGGCTATACCTCATCCCTGTCGAGAATTACTGTCATTCCTGCCTTGACTTGCAACAAAAACGAGTGGGTTTTTTTCAAAGCATCCACATTATGTGTAACAAAACCAGTGTCAAGTACATCTACAAAGAGCTGATCTTTCCTTCAGACTAACAGAAGGAAATCGGGGGAGCACGGGCACCAGTCCCAACACTGGACTTCCTCAAAGCTGTCTACCACAGGAAAGAGAGAGACTCCTTGAATCATCTAGATTGAACAGAAGTTCAGCCTGCAGGTTCATCTGCAGAGGAAATTCAGAGCAGCTCCATGAAATGGTAACGACTCCCTCCAGTTAATGGTCTCATAAGCTAGTATTAGTTTGTTACTGTTGTACCTGGTTACAGATTTTCCCCTGCTCCCTCTTGGCCTCTCCTTCCCCTCCAGATATGGAATCATAGAATCATTGAAATCCTTCTGCTCCAACTTACTCCGCTCTCCATAACATTCTATAAGTAAAACACAGTATAAGTAGACACAGACACATACAACAAAACACTTTTCTTGTATCTTATCTTCACCCAGTTGCACAAAACAACAGGCCCTTACCCAGCACCTCCTTCTTCCCATTGAGCATCCTCTGCCAACGCCTGCTGCTGTTTCCTCCTATGAGGACAGGAGAGGTAGAGTTAAGACCTTTGTGGTCTTCTCAACAGAGGCTTTGAGAACACCTGATATTCAGTAATATTCCTGTTAATCATAAAATCATAGAATCATTTAGGTTGGAAAGGACCTTTAAGATCATTGAGACCAACCATAAACCTAAGACTGCCAAGTCCACCACTAAACCATGTCAATAAGGTGTCCTCTCAGCCTCCTTTTCTCCAAGCTAAACACCCCCACCTCCCTCAGCCGCTCCTCATAAGACCTGTGCTGCAGACCCTTCACCAGCTTCATTGCCCTTCTTTGGAGAGGTTCCAGTAACTGATACAGGGGACACTTCAGCCACTGGACATGTGAAAAGCAATATAACAAACAAAGGGCTAAGTTCCTCCGCAATAAGGCAAAAAAGTGTAGGTAATGAAGACATCAGTGCAGAAAATGTATCAACAGGGCAATTCACTAAGAGATGTGAGAGCAATAGAAAAGGCTCTTCTGGCAGCTTTGATGCAGATTCATGCATTGATGGAACAGGCCAAACAAGCAGCATGGATATTGCTTCTTTTAATAGTTTGCTAGGGTGAAGTGGTATTTTGCTAGAGGCAAAAAGAACCGAAAAGAAACAATTAATTAGGCCAGAACAAAGCATATTTTCAATTTCAGTTGCAAAACCAATGTAGCAACAATTTTCTCTTCTTTTAGTACGAAAAATAATGCTGGCATATTGCAACGTCACCAACATAAAACAAAGAGTAAACATCAAAGAATTTTTGGTGCTTGCTTTTTTCATTATTTCAGGAGAAAACTGTTTGCTATATCGAGAAGTTTCTTTACATGTAGTGAAGGGAAAGTACAAAATCAATATGTAAATCTAATACGGTCAATCTCTATATTTGAGTTCCCACTGAAATAAAACAAACTGACCTTCCGAACTATTTTAACACTTAAAGATATCTCAAAAATAAGGCTCACACTTGCTTCATTTGCTTTTAGTCACTAGGATTTTATTTATGCATGGTTTAGTGTTTGTTCCAAAGTGACTGTACATAGGCCCCAAAAAGCAGTAGTTTAGGTCGTGAAGGTCAAATAAAATTCAAAGATCAGACAAATAGATTTGAGAGGTACCTTAACCTATCAATCATAAGAAATGTGTTCTCTATTTTGTTCCTGAAGACTTCAGACACTGGAAACAAATCTCTGGGCAAAACATCCCAGTGGTTCACTTGTATTGCTGTTAAGGGTCTGCCAGTCCTTAAGAGGAAAAAGTTTTATTGCAGTTTACTGTTGCTACTTCTTGCCAGGTCTGTTAGAGACAAACGGAGTTCTTTCCTCTCTACACTGTAATATTACTACCACTCCGCTTCTCAGTTGTATTTTTATACATTAGGATAAACGATCTCTACTCTTCACTTCTCCTTTGGAAGTGACATACTTTACACATTTTTCTAAATAAGGTAATGTTTTCTCTTTAAAGATGAGGAGTTCAGTGATGGGAACGAGTCAAATTCAGAGGTGGGACTTGAGTCTCCTAACTCTTCCTTACCACATTTTGGTGACAGTATGAAAAGAAACACTGTATGTCATCCATGTATCATCCACGTCAACTCTGTAAGCTCTTCAAATGAGATACTCACCAGGTAAGCATAGAAAAAATGGCTTAGAGGAAAAAAAAGCGTATAAAAATTGATACAAATAATTACATAAATATACACATTTTTATAGGTTGGGATAAATTATCTCTGTTCTTCATTTCTCCTTTGGAAGTCACATACTCCAGACACCAAGTATTCTTATTCCTCTCTTCTGCATCGTGTTTACCTGGTACTTATCTCTCCTAAAATACGATGCCCAAAATGGGGCAAAACAACGCAGAGGGTTTACCAATGCTGAACAGAGCAGAAACTTTATTTCATGTGCAGCACGTCTGCAGACAATGCTCCTCTTTATATAGCCGAATATGACTTGCCTTTCGTCAAAAGATCGGCTACGGCCTCATACCTTTTTCTGCAGAACTGAAAAGTAAATGAGTTACTCCCATGTTTCATCTGTGGGGTTCATGTTAGCAGCTTAGGCAGGGAGTAGTGCAGAACCAATCCTGAACTCAGCCCCTCATTTACTTCAGACCACTCCTCCAAACTGCCAAGCTCCCCTGAAATTCTGAAACCGTCCCTTCAGCACCCCAGGAGATGCTCTCAACTCTGTCACAAACATCCATACCATTAACATGGCTACTAAGTATAGCCTTCATTCATACACTAGAAAAGTACGCTGTTGTAAAATAAATTAGTATTTTAGCTGTTTGAATTTTAAATAGTTTTGTTGTTCGAGTAGTACTTTCCCAAAACATGAAATACTTAGTTTCACTTCAGTTGATAAATAGATACTTAACTCCTAGTCTTATCAAAAGCCGTTCAGGTGCCTAAACACATTTAGAAGTTCGAGCCTTGGTCTCTGTGATTCTCAAGTCCCCATGTGCAAAATGGTGACAATTTTTCCTTGCCATTTCTCATCATACGAGGGCAAACAAGTCAGAGAAGATGATCACAGATACTATCTAATCAACTGCATCATTGGTTTAATTTTGTATTTTCTTTTACAGATTTCAATACTTTTAAAATGTTTGGGCTTCCTCTAGCAGTACATTTGCATGCAATGCAAGATACATACTTATACACCTTTGTTTCTGAAAGTATTGCTCTTAATGCTAGCACAAGCACAACAGAAACAACAGTAATCAATTTGATTTGGCCTTATGAAACAAGTGTCATTTTGATAAATGATCCTAATTAAGTTGATATTTCAGGTAGAAAGTGTATTGAGTTAATGTGTTGGCACCTCTCTAGTTATAGTCAGACAAGTACAGATGTTGCAATAAAGCAGCAGTAGTACATTATTAACTTTGCAAGTCACTCAGTTTGCATTCACAGAGTTTGATCAAAGCCACGTCACTCAGCAACTGAAAGAAAATGCTGATTTTAAGTTTTAATTATTTGGCAACACAGACAAGTAGTAGCTCCAGGAAGTTTTAAAGCTATAGGTCATTCCTTGAATGATCCTCCTCCAGCATGGAAATGATTAATTAGTCTAGTGGCAGCACAGTCCTTAGGGCAGAGAGTCAGGTTTGTTTAGAAACCCTTGCTCAACCAGCAAAAGACAAAACCTGTGTTTCTTCTCTTTTACAAAAATCTAATTACAGAATGTCTTGTTAAGGCTAAAAGACACCATACATTTACATAAATCTAATTACAAGATGTCTTGTTAAGGCTAGAAGACATCATATGTTTATGCCGTGCTTTCTTATGCTGTGGAAGTCTTTGATACATGGCTCATGGTTGGCAAATACAAGTTTGTTTTCCATTTAGCAATGGTAGCAGATAAAATAAACACGCTAGCCATTGCTCTGAAGTGAAAGCAGTCTTATATTTTCCCCATTTTTCTACTGAGTCCTCTGTAGCCCTAAACCAATTCATTGCACTTACCAATTTATACAGACTTGGAGCCACACTCACTAGTAAAACACAATTCTCTTGCAGTGAGACAGCTGCTTTCTCACCTAGCTCTCCCACAAGAAGTATGACTGTACAGTATCAACGTGCAGCTCAAGCACCGCTAAGAGCAGTTACGACGTGGTCAGGTAGGTAACCACAAGCACTGGTGAGACTCCATGCAGTTCTCTCGCTGTCAGTTTGCGGTACTCCAACACAGGCTTGAGCTAACTTCTGAGATAACAGAATTTCCTCCCTCAGAAACACCCAGCACGACACGTAGCTTCTGGAGTTGACAATGAGCTGCCAGCCTGCTGGTGGGGCAAGCAGCAACCTAACCTGAAGGCTCCTTCCCACTCTCAAAACACATCTTCTTGGAAACATGTCCAGAAGCATACAGGTTGAAAGGGACAAAGCACTTCCTACCTGCAGCAAGTTTCAAAGGAGTTTCAAGAATCATGCCACAGCTACTCAAATCCTGGCCTTTTGGAAACTGTCATCCCTTCTTTACCAAGCTCAGCCTGCTAAAAACAGGCATGTGCTGAAAATAATTTCTGGTGTTTCTTGTATCCAATTACATGTCTCCTCAGGGGTTTCCTCTTGCAAGACAGACAAGAGAAATGGTTTCTCATATTTTCTTCAGATCCACAGAAAAGTTCCCCCTGGAATATAGACAAAGATTCTGTTCTTGATATCTACCTGTCAAAAATCAGGATATTCTCCACTAGGAGTTTACCCCACAGAAACAATCCTGACATTACATCAGACTACTGTCATGTTGTAGACCATGAGGCAGGGATCAGTCACCATGGTTGTAACATCTTTCAAGCTGACACATCAGCTAAGCCAGTCTAGAAATGGACGTACCATGGGCATGACGACAGAAGAAATTGACTTCAGGCAGCCATGCTTCTGTCAGATTCAGATAACTCAATTAAAAAAAGAAAAACAAAAAACAAAAAACAAAAAACTGCACACCATAGAAAAATACATACTTCTATACTTTTATGAGAACAGTCATATAAAGAGCAGAGACGGGGAAAAAAAGAACAGTAAGTTCAGTTGAATGTGACAGTAAAACATTCTTCTCTGCTCACAATATAATGGAATATTCAGCTATCATTCTAGAAAACAGGGCAAATTATATACCTATTTCCTTGATGAAACTATACAATTAGTAGCATTGCCAGTCTTAAATAAAAATTATTTATATCCACAAAGTGTCACTTTTAAGCAGACATGTAATGGCATAGTTAAATTTGCTCAATTTTCCCCATACCTGTGTATTCTAAGAAACTTTAGCCACAAAAAAAAAAAAAAAAAATTCTACAGCAATCAGGATGTGGGGTATGTCCTGTCACGTTTATCACAAGATGAAACAGACGTGTAAGTAGTGTGGGATGTATTGATAAATAATATTTGCAGAAATACAGCACAAAAACAGCCGGGTCATCCACCTGGTCCAGAAGTTAAAAGTATCCTTCAACTATGAAACATCTTTCTAGCAGATACTAATATCTGACAACTCCACTTATGTTTGAAAACCTCTATCAGTTCAACAACAGGAATAAGTCAAATAAATTAAAACGACATGACTCCATAGTGGCACATACTTTCTCTCTTTCACTCACTAAAGAAACTGTTTTGACATGTCATTTTGCATGTTTAGCACAAATACAAATGCCAGACAGGCACTGGAAGCCTATGAAATTGCTCATATGATTTTTCAGGATTTTTTTTTTTAATTTAAAAATAAATTGACGTTTTCCTTTTCTGCAAATTTTGCCAAAAAAGAAGGGTATCTTCCTTTATCGCCATAAAATCTTGCTGGATGGATGAGGAATATCAGGAGTTGAATATTTCTCCTCCCTCACAACAGTCGTTCCAATGTGGACAATGTCTTAATTCCAATGTCTTAATGCTTCAAGATCATTAAGCACTAGTACTAGAGCCAAAGAGATCAACTCATGTGCAAGACCATAAGCAGTCCTAGCAAATGACAAAGTGCTCTGTACACTCCTATCTTCAGAGATCTGTTCATGCTCACTCTTGCCATCAGATAGGAAACTACAAAGAAAAACAACAACAGACAAAGCTTTGTTCAACAGCACCAAAGCATTGCAGGTAGTACCAGATGAAGTTACCTATGTTGTTGCTATAATAATGATAGATACAAGGATTTCCGAGGGTCTTATATATAAAGATCGCTCTACCTGTCAACATCTGGAATCTCAGCAAATGTAGAAGCTGTGTTTTATCTTAGATGCAAAAAAAAAAAGAGTACTTTAAGATAACTGATGTTTTCTAAGCATTGAGGATATTTCTTACTGATTTTCTTAGAGGGACTGATTCTGGTTACATGGTTGCTTCCTGCAAGAAGGAACAACTAAAACTGCCATTGGTAATGACACCACTGCTGATGCAGAGAATTAAAGAACTATCACCATCAACCGCAGCACTCAGCTAGTGGTGTGTGGGTGTGTGCAAACACAGCTTGAGGGAAGCACATCACATGTAGAAGCTAACCTAGAGACTGTAAGAACTCTACCAACCACTCTCACAAGAGGCTTCTAACTGTTCTGAGGATAACCACTTTTCACTTCTTCCCAGACGAGCATCAGGTTAGACATTCACTCGACACCCAACTTTGCCTGGCTCTGATGCAGAGACAGTGCCAGTCTGCAGCGGTGGAGTGGGAGCCTGCAGAAGGGAGCTAAGAGTGGTTAATCTCTGCTCAATGCCAAGGATATTTTACTGATATAGTTGCCATGAGTTTTGCAGACACTGGCTGGCTAAAACCTCCGATGAATTGTATCTTCCCTCCAAAATGTCCCTCCCTCCAACCAAGTTAGAGTTGGAATCTCTTCTTGTGGACTACGAGAAAATACAGGTGCGGACAGCTATCTCTGAATTTCCCCATCTTCACTGAGAAGGTCCAAGACAGACACAGAGTCCAATAAAGAAAATGCATTAAGGCAGAACATGCAGCTTTCTGTGGCTATCTACAAAGGAGTTAAACCAGCATCTAAGAGACAGGAAAGCATTGAAGGGTCTGATGCTTTGCTTTGTCACCAAACTGGCTAACATGTTTTTAGAGAGTGGAAGGCAACACATCTTCTGCTCCAAAAAAACCCCAAAAAGTTAAAATAATACAAAAGAGAAAGGAAGAAAAGAGGGATACATCCTAACATTACTCTGGCAGTAAAGCTACTGAAGACTAAAGGACGAGACGCCTCTAGGATCATGCGCTGCCATGCCAGCAAGGTGCATTTCCTCAGGTGGTACTGCAGGAGGGCACCCCTGTATGTCAGTTTGGCCCAGAATCAGCTGGTTTGTTTCCAATCTTGCATACATTCATTTATAACAAAGTTCAAATTGTAAGGGAAATACACAGTAAAGAATTGTTTTATTCATTACAGAAATAAAAATTACCAAGGCCGTAAAGATATAGGAAGAGAGTTAGAGAAGAAAAAAGTTTCTGTATCACAATCATTTCCATCTTAACCATGGATAAAGCTATTTTAAATACTACTTTACACACATTGCATCTATAAAAAGGACCGAGTTCAATACCAATAACATTCTATGCTTAAACAACAATCCACTATTTAGTTTAGTAATTTTACTATTCCATTTAATCACTTTTCATTGGAAAAAACATCTCTGCACTAATTACCACTCAGAACTGTTTCTAAAAATGAGGTATTACCACCTCTAAACTTCATCTTTACAAACTTTCTTTTGAATTTTTTTTCCCCACCACAGATAGCTAAACATTCCTGCATTAGGGACTTGGAAGCAAGAATAGATAAAAGTTGCAGTTCGTTTTACTGCACCATCTTGTGATTCGTCGTGGCACCCACACCAAGAATGACCCACGACAGATTGTCAGGTGTTGACCCAACCTCTGCGCCGCCCCATGCTTTGGGGATTAAAACTGATCCTTTCAAAGCACGCCACGGAAGGCCATCAGTCTCCTTCCCTCAGTCAGGTTCCAACAGAGGGCAGAAAGCCACGAAATTCCTCACTTGTTGGGTGTTTATTTGGTTATGCAGCAAGTTTTAAACATCCAGAGTCATCCAGCCTTGTCATCTTATTTCCTCAACTCTGCGTTTTACCCTCCCCTTGACCACTTCATACTCCCGACAGACAGCTGTACGTAACAAATGCAACAAAGCCCACACCCCATCCCGTTCAGGCATACAAGATGTGGCACATGGCATCATAAAGGCACGTACCACCTTACACAGAAACTCAGGTCTGAGACGTCAAAGCAGAGGTACTAGTTTAAGAAACTTAATGCACAATGGCTCCTTGAATATTCACTTCCGAGAGAAAACCACAAGATGTTTGCAAATAGCCACAGACCCTGGCTAACACAGTGATTATCTTCCCTCCTAGAAACTCTTGTGCATGAAGAGGAGGTCAAGGACAATTTTCATATAGGTACCATCAGCACAAACACATTTTAAAAATCAGTCCAGCATTTTTTATTGTTTTCCAGTATTCTTAGACCAGACTGAAAAAACAAGCAACTAGCACTCCTACCACCATATTTATGAACGTCTTAATGTTGCTTTTGAGATTACGTAGATTTGTTGAAGTGAATACAGCTATTTTACTCTACAGGGCAGTCACAGGGATGAAAACCAATGAACACTTTACTACATCTGTCAATACATTCTTACAAAGATGAGTTTTTCATGACTATTAATGAATATTCAAGTAGTTAATATTTGGAAGGCATTTAGGCTTTGCAACTAAATGACAAAAAGCTACACAGAGTTTAATATTTCTCAATAAAATCAGTTTTCAAAACTTTACAAAATATCAATAAAGTATTAACTTCCCAAGAGTAGAGAGCTATTAGCTCATTCCTATCAGTGAATTTAAAACATTCTCATCCCCTCGAAAACCATTAGCCACAAAAATATTTATGCATAAGCTGTTATAAAAGCCACTTTACTAAAACTAGATAATTTTACTATTCAACAGAGACAAATGAAGCAGATACTGCCATAAATGAAGAAAAGTACTTAGAAGATCACTAAAGGGAAAAGGAGGGAGCACTCTCACTACTGATGACATAAATGAAGACCCCTTAATAGGCTAAGTTTTAAATGGCATAGTTATTCATGGAAAAGTTCCTAACACAGCAAATCTGTATAAATAACTTTAAGTGTTCTAGTGCTGATTCAGTAACACTTAGAGCCGTCAATGCAATTACTAGCTGTTAAACCTGAATAATGAGCTCTCATTTAGGGAACAAGTACAAATGAAACAAAAATGCTCTATCTTAAAGCTAGGCAGATTTCTCCTCCTCAAACACATCAGCCAATTAGCAAATACTGTTTCAACACAGCATTGTTTTCCACAAAAATCGGAATACCTCTCTATTAGTCTGCATACCTCCCAATCAACTTTTATTCCGTAGGCTCTCTGCCTGCAATTACTTTACCTCCAACATTCAAATCACTAAACGGAAACCTTTCATTACTCTACTGTGTTCATGCTCTGTACAAGATGAAGAGCATGGAGCTTGTTCAGAAACACTCCTATTTCCCTTTCCGCTGTAAACACGAAAAGCACCAGCAGAAGGTATTGCCCAGTGCCTACATCAAAGGCTGGATGTCTATATCAAAGGCATGTAGGACCTTCCTGCGATAGCAGTATATATACTCTGACAAACAGTTGTTAAGCAAAAAGTTACCAGCGCTACTCCATGACAGGATAATGTGCTTCATAAAACAAGCCTATATCTTAGGTATTTCTTCCTAGAGTTTACATCAGCATCCTTGATATTGTACTTACACACTTGTACTGTCCAATCTGCCAAAAGGCAAGGGGAATAAATTCATATTCAAAATTTATTCATAATATTCTTTTAACTAACCAATCTAAAATTACATTTAAAATTATTAAAACCTATGCTAGAAGCTAACCTAACTAAAAATCCATTCTAAAAAGCTTGAACAATTAAAAAGCAGTACATCTTCTAATAAAATTTTGAAGTTGCACCAGTATCTGACACACATGGAACTACAAATTCCCAAAGTGGTAACCCACTTTTGCCACTAGCACCCCCTTCTGCAGGACAAGAGGCAGATTTTTTGCATTTTATTTTGTTCAACTGGTTCCACTCATCGCCTAGCTTCTTCGTAATTAAGGATCTGACTGGGAGCTGAAGAGGCAGGAAAACTTTATGCAGTTTCACATGAAGAATCAGTATCTTGAGGTGGACATGGCAATCCCTACACACAACCCCCCCACACACAGAGAGCAGTATGAAAACATATGTCTGACAAGAAACAATGGAATTACTATAGTGTAGTTTTAACGAGACTTTTGAAACATGAGGTAAGGCAATTTCACAGACAAATAGAGGAAAAAAAACCTGCAGAGTTCTTAGTGTAGTATTAGCAGGAGTGTTACAGGTATCATACAAGAAAAAAGATTTTTAGAATGTAAAAGGATTCCTAAGTACAAAAACATAGGAGCAGAGGAAAAGATTGTTTTCTTAAGTCTAACATTGTTTTCAAAAACACATGCAGTTTAATATGAAACGAAAAAGAGAAGCCAGGTTTCAGTGGGAGGGACGATACATGACAGACCCTAATAAGATGGATAGAAATGCACTCCTTTATTAACTTTTCCTGCAAAGGTAAATAAATGAGGGCTTGGTTTCTTTCGCTAATAAAAAGCATATGTACAGTTTTATAATCTTAACATGTTTCTATTTAGGTTCACATCACCATTTAGCTTTGATAAGCACTGCATATATTTCGCATCCAAGTGAACGGCACAGTTAATAAGACAAAGTAATTTTACAGCAGCTTCTTAATTTAATCAATTCATATTAGGTTCCAATATGGATATAAAGACAAGATTTGTTACTTCGACTGTTATCTCCGAAATACAGTTAAAGCCTCATTTGTTGAAAAGCACTTTAAGGTACACATACAACCCAGGATCTGATGGACATGCAATTAAATAAATTAGACTTTCAGAATAGTAGAATAACTCCAAATGTTAAGAAATGCATTTAACAAAAACAGCCTTCCAGAAAAATTAAACCATGTGCAGGCATTTTCAAACTCCAAAAAGAAGATCTGAACATCATTTTACTTGCATCAACTAAAAGCCCTTTTGATCAAGTAAGTGAAATATTATGTCCCTTCCTGGTTCGTTCTTGTTAGTTGTTTGTAAGTAACCTTTAAACAATCCCTGATAAATACTTTGCCTTACTCTTCCAGGATCTGGATTAAGATGAAGAACACTTCCAAACATCTTTGGAGAAGGGGAAAAAAAAAAAGTGGAACTAGACATCTAAAATAAGGCATTACAATTATCTTATCTCATGGCCCTTCCCGTCATGGCCCATATTCGGTTGGATTTATTATTTTTGCTCTTTTCTAAAATAAATACTGTATTCTATTTTTGGTACTCAAAGTCCTACTTAAGACAAGCAAAATCCCTAGGAAAAACCCAAGAGACGAACGTTCAAGACTGCTAAATACAAAGTAAGTTCAGAGTTACTTTGATAAGTTTGTGGTTTCTTATTACCACATAAAGATGCGCCAACTTATGTTACTGTCACTTCTGATCCCTCTTACCAATCCCTACAGCAATTAGCATATCTGGAAAGGAACAAACCATACGTGTGGGAGGGAGAGAGGGTCTAGATTCCAACTAGTAACTATACTGAATTAAAGCTCAAACAACTTCAAGATTTATACGCTTTATGGCATAAAATTTTCATTATCAAAGAACTGGATGTGGATCTCTTTTTCTTATGAATTTCATGCTTTCTCTTTCTTGAATTTGGATTACTTATCCTATACACAGGACACATAATCTAAGTCAACAATAAACACATGGCAATGTATTTAGGACCGTCACTGTCCAGAAATGAATTATGAAAATAGAAGTATATGCACACTATATCAAAATTACTATTAATCTTAACTATCTCCAGAAAACAACTATCAAGACAAATGACATCCAAATGGGCAATACATTCCTACTCCTTAATGCTTTCTGACAGTACTGAAGGCTTCCTGGAGTGAAAATTTAAGCTTTTTATAGCCTATTAAAGATTATAAATTCACAGTTATCAAACAAGGAAAGGGACTTCAGTTCCCATAGGAATGGCTCAATAAAACTGGAAGTGCAGTTGCTGTTTAAAACAAACTTGATCTAAGCAAACAAAATAAAGGACTGGAGAATAACAGGGGATACACACATAGGATTATGTAATTCACCTGTGTGGCCTCCTTTATGATACTACGATACTACATACCATAAATCTCTCAAAATCCTCACATCAAAGTGAACTCAAAGAAATGCCACACAGCAGATCTAATACAGAGAGGCTGAAAAGAATTATAACGGTTTTCATAAAAGAGGAATAACAGCAAACAAGAACAATCTATTATCTTCTTTAAAAGTTGTAAGCCTCTGTGGTATGTGTGTGGATAGTGAATAGATACCCATCTGTTCTCCAGGCAGAAGAGGACAGTCAGCAAAATAAGTCAATAAAAAGTCAACAAAATAAGTGGCAAATATTACATGCTGTATAAGACTTCAGCAATGATTGCCAAAGTTAATAAAAACTCAGAAGGGACTGACATTAATGGATTTATCGCAGTTAATGAAATACAGGTGTCCAATTGCTCTGGCAAATCAGAATTGAGGAACAGAGAGCATAATTATATCCCACACTGACCCTACAGAGTCCTTTGCCTTTTTTTTTTTTTCCTAGTTCTGCTGTTCAGTTGTTTTGTTGGTTTGTGGTGGTTTTTTTTTCTTTTAAAGGTCTGGTAGTGAACACATCTAGCTAGCTGTCATCCGGACAGACTAGAAGATTTCACCCAGCGTGGCAAATTTTATTTTTCTGTATGCTTTTCTGTGTGCTAGTGTGCATCTTGCCAACAACATAATTCACAAACATCCATAAAACAAGTTGTGTATGCAACATTAGAAAGCTCTCAAATTAGAAAAAGGCCACTAAAATTATAAGCTATCCAGCAAGTCTGCTTTTTACATCACCGAATCACAAAATAATTTTGGTTGGACAGGACCTCCACTTAGATCCAACACCTGCCCAAAGCTGGTCTGATGAGATGGTACTGGGTGACATCCACTTGCGAACATTTCCAAGCACAGAAACTCCACCACTGCGTGTGACATCCCAACCCAGTATTTTGACCTCCCATGTGGTTAAAAAACCCCGAAGTATCCCAGTCCCCGGCCACAACATCTCACATGCCTTGCTAGCTGCCGAGCCCCTTCACAGGGGGGCCCTGAGGCCCCATGCTGCAACCCTGCTAGTCACTCATGGGCAGGGTGGACCCCCAACACCACCTGTTTCCGGACAAGGTCACCACATCAGCAGGCAGCACCGGGGCCGAGGCTGTCCCAGCACCACGCTGCTGCTGCAGAGGCCTCTTAATTCTTGCACTCCCGTCTCGCCACCCCCAAGTCATCCCTGACCACCCAGGGGCTATGGCCACCCACAAACCCCCAATACCCAACCTCTCCAGCTGCCCTTGAAGTCGTCCCCTAGATCTCCAGCAGCTCTAGGGCACAGGCCTCCCAAACACCCTCCAACCTGAGCCACCTTTCCCTTCTCGCCAACCTACGAGCCCACCCAAAAGATCTGCCACTCACTTTACTTGCACCCATGGGGCCAAGATGCCCCCACATCCCCCCAAGCCCACCCCAGTGCCCCATGTCCACCACTTGGCACACCCAACTGCTTCATATGCATCCTGGGAATCTTTTCTTTTTCACTGAGGTAGCAATTTTGAAACATAATGAAGGTACAACAGCAACATCTGTGCAAAACAACGGAGAAGCATCTTCCATCATCAGAGCTCTGCAGGCAGCAACAAAACCCACAGAAAATCTCCAGCTGTCTAGAAGAGCTAATGGACAGCGGGAAGACACAAGATGTATTTGCTAACAATGGCCCAGGCAGGAGCAAAAACGGGATGAGCCACACAGGAATATGAGCTCAATGCTGTATGGAGAGCCAAAAAAAAAGAAAGCACCTCTTGCTTACAAGCAGATAAGGGGCATACATTTAATCAGACACTTACTAGCCAGAAGCTAAGAGAGTCAGAAAGTGCACAGGATTGTCCCTTTTCTGATAGCTATGAGAAGAGGGTTGAGGTTTTTTTAGTGTCTCACTTCAGCACTGCCTCTTGACAGCACGGCTTTCCGCTTCAAATCCAACTGCATCTAGTCTTCAGTCTGGTAGGCTTCTCAAACCCTGTGACGGGGTAGTGGGATTGATGTTTGAGTGGGTGGGAGATACATGGAGACAGAAGGAGCAAGGAAGTAACAGGATGAAAACAGGAAATAAGGGTGAGGCAGGAACATGACACAGAAAAACAGAAAAAAGATGTAAGAATAGCAAGATGGTGGCATAGAAAACCAGGAAAGAGATTCTGCAAATTACAACCAGGAAAAAAAAAAAAAAAGGAGGTGGGAAAAAAGTACAGGAAGAAATAAAAGAACAAAAAACGCAAAGAAGAGACAGCAAAAATCTTTGGGTATAAAGTAAATTAGACATTTTTCCGCTGCCAAAGTTGAATACCATGCCACCCATTAAAGACAATGCTCCAAAACCAACTCAAGCTTTATATTCTCTAGGGTAAAAGGACTGTAGCCTTTTTTTTTTCCCTTGGTAGTTTGAGTTTCTTTCTTTATGGTGAAGGAAGAGATTAGTCAGAAATTTTTGAGGATGGGAGAATGTTTTTTGACTCCTTAGGACTGTATGCCTGGTGTTCCCATACGCATACTTCTCCCCTGACTGAAAACGTCACCTGAGAAAATTGGTGAATCCTAACTGCAGATTGTGATGGCAAATGCTAAAACATGACAGAGGCACAATTTCACATCAAATTTGATCTGAGTGTGATCTAAAGCTGCAACTGTATAGGATAGTTCTACAGCTATGAAGCTCAACTGATGGATTGCAACCCATGGCACTAATTAAGCTGGCAGAAGAAGCAACAGTCTCAGCCCTCCTAGCCCCAGTTCTTAGCCTCACGCTGCCTTCCTTCCCTTACACGCAGCTGCATGAACATGAATGTAGCTAATTTTAATTGCAATAGATCTCCAAACCAATTGAATTCACAGTTACACGAACTTTGGGAAGTTGGGGAGGCAGGGGACAGAGAAACCAGCACTGGCACAGAAACGGAGATGAGGGAGAAGAGCACAGGACTTTTTTTGACAGAACGCCAGTTTATGCGGGCTTGAAGTCTTCTGCTGTAGTTTCATACCCATTTTAAAGAAGCTCACAGGACTACCATCTATGTGAATGCCTACAAGATCTCCTCTGAAACAGAAAAGATACAATAACGTGCTTTACCACAGCACAACTACTTTTCAAATATAAAATAGTAAGGAAGACATCTTGTACCAGGTACCTAGTCCCATAATAACCCCTCATCAGCTTCCTTCATTGCAAAAATAAAGGAACTTTCCTTTGCAAGACTGAATTTCCAGAAGCAGCTGTGAATAGCTAAAGGTGTATCGGA
>NW_009610070.1:36242-49260 GCF_000690535.1 Cariama cristata
GAAGAGAAGGCATCTAGTTGTTTAGAAGTCATGGGCACAGACAGTCAGCTTCCCAGACTGGGAAGAGGAGACAGAAGTACAATCTAAAGCCTACATAAATTAGGCATAGTAGATTTTGCATATTAGGCATGTAAAAACATAGTGGACAAAATGTCAGTGATGCTTCTCAATGAGGAGCACAGAATTCCCAAGCTAGCGTTAATACAGATTTCTCACCTAGATTCAGATGCACTGTTTTGGACCAAGTAATCCCCTACGAGGCCTGGTTTGTAGAGAGGCTGTGCAACCAACTCTGCTTGTCTCCTTCTGTATCACCTGCCAGTCTGAGGTTGGCATGTGTGCAAAGAAACAATCTCTCTTTTCCGCACCGACAGTACATTTCACTCACACTAGGATAATCCAGATGTGGGACTACAAGTATTTCTGTAAGAGAAATAAGAGAAGACAGTGTATGTCTGTATTAGCTCAGACTAAGACAAGAAAAGGGGAGGGGAGGGGGAAACCACAGTTTAAATTTTAGGGAAGCATACAGGTTACCATACTGAGGTCTCAGGAAAGTCAAAAACACATTGAGCTGAGAAAGCAAATGGAACACTTGCAAGTGCCAGTAAGTTTTTACAAGAGTTTTGCCTCAGTTTTTACCTTTTTCTCCCACAGTCATCGAAAGCAACCACAGTTGTATAGCAATTAAAACAGCTGTATTGGTCCTGCAACCAGCCACTAGTTACTCAGACTCTTCATATTGCCATGACACAGGTCATTCTCCGCCAGCCATATGACTAAGGAGTTTGAACAAAGGAACAAAGTGTTGCCTTTTCCTTTCCACATTACCTTATGGTAAGGATACACTCAATGTTTTTCCTGCACGCTCTCTCATCACCACAGGCTACCACAAATGAGATGGGAGTTAACAGGTTCACTTACACTGACATTTACTGCACGGGGGAACTAGTCCACCAAAATTTCTTACAGCTAGGGGTAAACACAATAAAACTACAGCATTCCAACATTTTTATTTGATCTAGCATCCCGATACATGAAAACACTGCAGGATAAAACTAGAAAAGCTTCTCCTGTGATGCGTATTTTATTACAGAAGAGGTCAAACAATGAGATCTTCTCAAAGACGCCTGTAGCAGCATCTTAACATTTCAAGGATCTGAATTAATACCTTGTAGAACTAAAGTATTAATTAGGCAACAGTTTGAGAGATGTCAACTACTATAATAAACTGCTGTGGGTATGAAGAGCTTTGATTCATCTTACTCTCCATATGCTTACACATAAAATTAATTCATGATATCCTTCAAATAAAAGCCTGCTACATTTCAATAATCTTCCAACTAAAGATTTTTAAATGGCACAAATTTTTTTTCAGAAGTTATCCATTGCAGATTCAGAGTAGACACTAATACATTTTATCATAAAAAACAAGCTTTACTATTCTGCTATTCAGGATGGTATCTTAACTGTCTTACATAAGGAATCCTTATTATATGATTCAAAAAAATATTTGATTTTCTAAAATGTACTTTTTTCACTACTCACTCTAGCTTAAGAAACTAATGCTGAAACTCACATGCAAAAAATACTTTATCACTTTGGGAGGGATGTTAAGGCTTTTTTTAGTTGTTATCAATTAGAGAAGGGGTTTGGGTTCATTGGGTTGGGGGGATATTTCTATTAAGAGTTAGGACGTAATTCTTACCACATTTGCAAACTAATTCAAGATATAACACTGTATCAGACACAGAAGCACACAGGCCAGGATGTTCACACAAATCAGCGTATGTACCACAGATGACTAGGTATAAAGAATCTTCAAAGAATTCACCTTTGTAAATAAGTCGATGTTACAAAAATAATTAATTGCACACCAAAAAGCTTCAAAGATAGACACAGGCACCAGAAGAACAACCCAAAGCAACCTATATAAACTGGTTACTCTCGAGAAATACAATAAAAATCCTAAACTTGTAACAAGAAGCTTCCTGTCTGGGACCTCTTGGGCTGATGATCTCCAGAGGACCCTCCCAACCTAGATCACAGAATCACAGAATGGCTTGGGTTGGAAGAGACCTTTGAAGACCAGCTAGTCCACCCCCCCTGCCATGGGCAGGGACATCTTTCACTAGACCAGGCTGCTCAGAGCCCAAGATCATTCTGTGATATGAAGAAACATCCATATGACAAGGTTTTAAAAAGCAAATCACAGAATGAACAAACATAAGAAAACTATATTGTGTAGAGCAGACAAAATTTCAGAGCATGCTCACTTGTTCACAAATGCTTAAACATTTATATATCCAAAATGAAAATCGAAATTTTAAAATAACAGAGACAGTACACACGTCACATCTATTTGCAATTTTATGGTTTCTTCCTCCATTAGTTACAGTGGACACAGACTACTTCAAAGTTTGGATAACATTTTGACAATGGATTCACAGAAGGACCAACGTTATGTAATTTCAATGGCTTTTATCTGCTTTAAGGTGTCAAAGAAGGCACTGACCATCCACTCACAACACTGGCAACCAGAATCTGCTTTTTGTACCCATAACAGCTAAAGAGTAGCCAAGGCATTTTGATTAATATTACACTGAATCAAAAACATCCAAAAAACCACTAGCTCCAATTTTGTTTCAGCCTTCAGGAGGATACTCAAGTGACAGAAACACAACAGCTACATAGACAGAACAGTTGGAATACCTTCTTAGCCTTAATTCCAAACGCATTTCTTAACTATTAAACTGTTCCCAATTTATTGCCTATTGAGTCAATTCACTTCCCACTGATACGTTTGTTAGAAAACTGTTCCATTCAGTAATGTCAGTTCCACCAGGAATGGACTTTAATATTGATACAAAGATGACTGCTAATACAATTATCTCCTGTTATTTTCATTTTAGTTTATAACAGAGTAGTGTCTAAAATGCAGCAAAGGCAAAAGATTTACCAGAGTTTTTCTTTTCTGCAAGCACACTATGAACACCTGCCTTATAAATCCAGAAGATTATTTGGTCAAATTGCCTTCCCATGCATTTTATGCAAAGAAAGTCCCCCTCAAATATTGTTTTATATATTTAAATTAAATTTAAGTTAAAGTTTTAAAATAACAATGATGATAATATAAGAATTGTTGGTCTTATTGAAGATTCAGTAACTAGAGATACAGCTTGGACTACATAGGTGCATAGGAAAACAATGCAAATACAGGTTGTGCCTCTCCAGAAACACTCTCGGCATCCAGTGATTCTGCCACAGAAGTGTCTCAAGCACTTCTGGCACCTTTGTACAGCTCTGGGTGAGTTTTCTTTCCAGGACTTTGGTCACTTTTTAGAGGCTAGTTTCAAAAGGAGCAAAGCCTAAGGTACCTAACCAAGTTACTCCTTCGCTTTTTCTCAGAACACTAAGCAAATCTAAGAAAGTACACTAAGAATACTGAAACAGGTGTTATCTTCTTTTTAAGTTACACTGAAGTCTCCATGCAAACTCCAGGGAAGTTTACAGCTGGAGAATTTGTTTCAAAGAAGCTAAGGGTTACTTCTCTGTCAGATTTACTTGTAGAGACAGAAAGCTTGCTTCTTCCTTGAAGTGTTGTGATGGCATTAGAAGTATTTTCTGCAATACACATTTGAAAATATTTTTATCTCATAATAAGCCCTTCCGTAATAATTTCATTATGATACTCTCATAGGAATAATAAAATGTTATAAATACAAGATGACTTGATGTTGTAAGTGATTACTAACAACATTTCTATCAGACAAGAAATAAACTGCATGCTGCTATTCATGGCCCTCCTAATCAAACGAAGACAAAGATCGCTTAAGAACTGCCAAAAAGAAAGCACTCCTGCTGGTGAAGTATAAAACTAAGAAATATAATGTAAGTCTTTAAAATGCAAAAGACCTGGGAGATGAAGATTTTCTGTGAATTAAATATGACAAAATATTATCTTTCAAGCACAACCAAGCCCTCAAAAGAGTCATACCTTCCCGCTTTGAAAAAAGCTGTGGAGAACATACTGGTTTTTTGCATTTTTCTTCACTCTTACAAACAGCCTACTCTTAGTACATCTGCTTGCATCATGACAACAACAAGGGGCTAAAACATGAAGAGCGACAAGAGAGTTAACTGCTATGTACCACAATATGGGGCAGAGGGAGGTAACAGAGTAACTTCTTGAAAAGATAAATAAAATTTTGAAGTAGTAATTTGGACAGGACAATGACTCACTACATTCAGCTCTCTCTGACCTGGAGAAAATGCCTCAACCTAGTATTCGGAAGCAAAGAACCACCACAAAATTTAATTTTAAATTGCTAAGCTGGCCAATTTCAAAAACTACACATTTAACAGCTTCACATATATAAGCAATATTTTTCTGACTTTTCAGAATACTTAAGGCTACTAACCTCTTCTCTTTTGCATATTTTCTAGTTACGCATGAGATGAGATGAAGATTCACAGACATTTTGGTTAAATTTTTTTATCCAACTTGCTTCTGTTGCTGACAATGCACAAACACAGGACCTCCTACCACTTCTTAGAAGAACATCAATTTTGGTCCAAAGTTACCTTTAGAAGAGCAGCCCAACTACAGCTAACCTCATCACCAAGGATGTAATATACACAGAAAGGTCTTTCATGTAAGATACAGATCAGGTATTTACTAAAGTACCCATTTGCAATGGTTACTCATTTATTCCAAGATGGATTATTTTCACTCCCTTAAGTACTTAGTGGCATATTTTTAATGGTATACAATAAAACCTGGCAAGGAGTATGCAAGAAATTAAGTCTAGAACAACAGGTTCACAGTTCTGATGCTGCAATGAAACATTTATGGGAATCTCTTTTATGTGTCTACTAATTTGGCCCAAATATCTTAAACACAAGTTTCCTCAAGTCACTGAATTTCTCTCAGTATTTTATTATTAGAGGAAAACCAGGTTATACAGTATTGCTAAATGACTCCTATCACACCTCATTATCGTTTGCTAAAAAGCTTTGTCAAGCTTTCACTAATAAGGCTAAAATTTATCTTGTTTACTGTCTGTATGAGGCTTAGAGGATATTTTGAGGAAGAACAACAGACCAACAAAATGAGACACACATGTACAGGAAGTAGTGTGAGGGGAAAAAATTCTGTGAAATCAGTTTGGTTTGTGGGTTTTTTTTTCCCCAAGAGAATGATTAAATAAAAAAAAAACAACTGTTTGTACTTTAAAAACTTGAAATCCTTAAGCTACGAAATGGGAATTTTCATAGAAGATGACTCAGATGTTAAGAATTTGCCTTTTTCTAATCTCAATGAGAACTCATGCAAACATGACAAAGTTTGAAAAATCAGAGCTGATAGACGCTAACAGTCCTCTAAGGCATCTAGAACTTAACAGCATCGTCAGATACTTTGAATTAGAACAAAGTTTTATTCAAACAAAGCACTCCGGCTTGCCCAGGCTCTTCTTTTTTTTGGTGGTTGGCACACCAGCTCCCCGTGTTAAGCATGCTGTCTATACGCCACCAGCCACTACCAGAGAAAGAGAAGGTGCACTACTCACAGCTCTGAACTTAACGACCAATTATTCTCCTGCCTCAACCACCAAGGAATTGAACATAACCTATCATGGTTTCTAACCCTACTGATATGAGAGAGGAATGTCAACATATAATTCATCTTCACATCTTTTCTACTGTAGTTGTCGCTCCCAGTGCTACAGAGGCCAAAGCTAGTTCACACACTGCACTCTCAATAACTTCTTACCAGCTGCACGCTGGAAGAACTGATCTGACTAAGGATAAAATCTAGACAAAGGAAGTTTGCTTAAATGTAAAATTCATGAGAAGCTTTATTAAGTTTTCTAATATCTGAGTTCTGACAATAAGTTTTCTTGTATGTGCCTAGATCTGACTCCCTGTGCACCTATACTTTAGGAACATCCTCTATGGCCTTCAGAGAATCCTTGCCTTGGTCATTGATTAGGAAAGATCCACCCTAGGGATAAATCAAGAGCTGAAAAGGGCCTGAGGTCCTAAACATGGACTGTGATGCTTTTTAACTCTCTTCCCTCCCTGTTCATAAGCTCTTTTCCTTACCCAGCTTTTCTTCTTTTATCTCTTTGTGTTTGTTGTTTAATTGGAGTCTTCTTCAGGCAAGACGAAATCTTTTCCTGTGAGTCTGCAACTATAAAGGCAATCAAAACCAGCATCTTAAAAAGCTAGATGTTGTGACAAGTTTGGCAGGCCTCCAAGTGGCTAATAAAACTGTATTCTGTGCCAACCTAGGCTAGAAGCTGCAAAGTAAAGAGTCAAACACTAAAACACAGTATTTTTCCTTTTAATCTTTTGTATTGGATTGAGAGCAGCCCTACAGAGAAGGACTTGGGGACACTGGTAAATGAAATATTGGACATGAGCCAGCAACGCATGCTTGCAACACAGAAAGCCAATTGTCTCCTGGGATGCATCAAAAGCAATGTAACCAGCAGGTCACGGGAGGGGATTCTCCCCCTTTACTCTGCTCTGCCGAGACCCCCCCTGCAGTACGGCCTTCAGCTCTGAGGCCCCCAGTCTCCAGCACAAGACATGGACCTATTAGAGCAGGTCCAAAGGAGGGCCACAAAAATGGTCAGAGGGATGGAACACTTCTCCTATGAATAAAGACTGAGTGCGTTGGGGTTGTTCAGCCTGCAGGAGAGAAGGCTCTGGGGAGACCTTAGAGCAGCCTTCCAGTACTTAAAAGGGGGCTTATAAGAAAGATGGGGACAGACTTTTTACCAGTGGTAGTGGCACAGTAGTGGCACAGTAATGAGAGAACAAGGGGTAACAGTTTTAAACTAAAAGAGGGTAGACTTAGATTGGATACGAAGAAATGAGGGCAGTGAGACACCACAGGTGTCACAGGGGAACAGGTTGCCCAGAGAAGCTGTGGATGGCCCCTCCCTGGAAGTGTTCAAGGCCAGGTTGGACGGGGCTTTGAGCAACTTCATCCAGGCAAAGGTGTCCCTGCCCATGGCAGGAGGTTGGACTAGATGACATTTGAGGTCTCTTCCAACCAAAACCATTCCATGATTCTGTGATTCTGTGATCCTTGTGCTTTCCAGATCATCCCTTGACCTCAAAAGGGTGTTGAATCTTTTTTGTCAGGTACTCAAACATTACAGCAATGAGCACCACAGAAAAGTCCACACAGAAATTAAGAGCCTCCAGTAAACAAAGCCTGAGGCTCACAATGAACAACCAGGCTAAGACAAAATATTAATTAGAGTCTTAGCAAGTGAATATCACCTGTCCTCTTCACTGAACGAGGCAGGACTGCGGGGGGAAAGAAATGCACAAGTGATTACGCAACTGGAGGCTGTATCATGCTGCTCATGCACAAGGGGACAAAGGGGTTAATTAAAAACACACCCACCACCTCAGTTATAGGATTTCTTAAGTGTCTGATGTCAATTTAATATAGCCTATGCTTACAATTAGCACTGCTGCCTTTCCACCATCAAAATATATTAACAAATGAATTTAGAAACTTATTTAATCATCTTGTGTCATTCATTATATTACTAGGAAAGCAGGTGGGAGACATCAAAATACTGAATATTGTATTATTCCACTCTATTTTTATCGACATTTTATCCCTCAGTTTTAAAAATTATGAAATGTAACCTATAAAAAAAAGCGGTTTATTGGAGTTCTTGTTTGAATGCATCAGGCTTCAAGTAATTTATACGTGCAAACATTCACACTATCATAATGATCAAGCATTAAAGTAAAACAAGCATTTTGCCGAAGGAACATTTATGTACTTACAGATGTGTACAAAACTAAACTAAATGTGCCTGTGTTTTCCCACAGAGACAGATGCAGCCTCCACTGGTAAGATACTTAGGATGTAAACAGAAAAACAGATTTCAAAATGTTGAAACACTCACTATTGCCTCTCTGGCAGTTTGTTTCCTTCTGGCCATATTTCAACTTTCCCAAAATACATAAAAGATATTTAACTTATCAACATACCAAAAAAAAAAAAAAAAGTCAAATTAACCACAGATTCTACAAAAGACATGGCATTCTGAATTCTGTTCTCAGGAATTGTATTTTGCTGTCTGTAGTTAAATCACAATAGCATCTTGGATGTGTAATCTGACCTTGAAATCAGGAGGCATCAATAATATACACCTTGTAGAAACAGAAATTAATACTGTCCCAGAAAATCCATGAAGTCAAACTTTTGCGGATGGAACAGAACTACAATTATTTCTCCATCTCCACATATACTACTGTAATATTTAAGACCACTTGAAGAGTGGAATTGGACTGTGTGTTAACTGGCTACGCAAAGTCACTTTTACTCAATCCAGTGATTCCTGGAAGACATTTGGGGCCAAATAAGATTCAGTAGTTTAAATGCAGACAATCAGTTCTATTTCAGGTACACTAAACATAACCCCCACCTCCACCCCAGCCTCCAGGTTTTGCTCTAAGGTGCTGCAGGTCTCTGAGAAAAATCTACATCTCCATCTCATCTACCAGCCAGCCGCAAGTGCCTAGTGTACCCTAAAGGAACCAGAACTAGAACAGCTAGTGAACTACGGAGAATATACTAAAGACACTTAAAAAGCCTCTCAACAACGTTTGTATAATTTGATTCCTGCCTTCAGCTCTGAAAATGGAATCCCTGTTTGAAGTTAGGCAGCCACAATTTCTAGTCACATGAAAAAAATGTTACTTAAAGAGTCAGTAATTCCAGTCTTATCCTCACCTATTCTTTAAGCTATTAGAAGTTTGGTTTAGATTTCATACAGCAGGGTTTTCTTCCTTGCTTGGTGCTTCTATCATTTGGTTTCTTCTCTTCTGTTAAGTGACTGACTACATTTTCCCCTGGAGTATATTCTGCTGTCCTCTCTCAATCCCTCAACTGCCTTTACACTTATAAAAAGTTATGCATAACAGACCATCATCAGTGAGCAAGTATACCAGATTAATTCCACACATAAACACGATACACCTAATGCCTTTTAAACCTACAAATCCAAAGCATAATTGCCACTTACAGTCATCAAAGCACATGTATATCATAAAGCTGGCTTCCTTAGTAATGCCAAACAAGAATAATAAGTAATAAAATAAACACAAGGCTGAACATTTCAGGAACTGTGCAAATCAGTACTGATTTTTAAGGGCCATAACTATTCACTCTCACTTCCAATCTTCAATAAAATCATCTTCCTGACCTCAGTGCAAATCTGAAAATGTCTGCTTATTTCTAGAAACATTTCTACTGAAAATTATTAGCTCTTGAAACTGTAATGCTATTCTTTGTGGTCAAAAGAGTAGATTACCATAAACATTAGTTCATTCTGCATTTAAAAAAAAACCTGTTCAATATTTTCCTTTTTATAATCTTTAAAATTACAGAAAAGCTATGTCATTAGCTAGTATCTCATCATTGATTTCCTGCTCTATTCAATGTCCAGTGACAGAGAACAGAAAAAAGTGATCTGATAGTTTACAAAATAGAACAAACACATTTTCCACAATTTTCTCTAACAAGAAAATACTTACTGCTGTTGTAAATCAGCTAGACCTTTGAGTAGTAGCTTGCAAACTTTCCTCTGAAAAATCAGTGACTCACATAAAAAAATTATTGTAAAAGGATAAAAGATTTCACGTGGTCTTGTAGCTATGTCATTCTAGAAGAACATTGTTCCATGTTTTACAAATGTCAGATTAAAAAAAAAAAAAAAGATTTAAAACCTGGAATACTATAGTACATACTGAAAGAAACTAGCAGAAATTTGTAGCACTTTTGAACAGACTACTATTATGCTTACTTTCCACTGCAAGAAAAAGAAGGGCAAAGCTCCCTGCCTGTTCACCACATTTGTCACTTATGGAAACTTCCCTGCTAGAGGGAGGGCAGTAAATCTTGGTGCCATTAGGACTACATTAAAAAAGTTTGTTCTGGGTAGATTTTTAAGTACTCATAATTGCAGATTTGGAAGAATTCCAATAGATTTTAAACAAATGCAGTTGACACCATAGGTCCCTCATATTCTTAAAACACACACCCACTTATTCAAAGATTATCTTGTTGCTAATATCACCTACAAGACAGCGAAGTCTGAGCCACTACTCATTTTACTGAAGTGCGGGCAGCAGGTCAACAATGCCAGTTGCCATCTAGTCCCTCATGAAAACAGTTAGGTTAAAACACAGATTTGTGTAAATTTGTAATTTCAACACTCCCTAGAAAACTGTCAATATCAGATTAGCTAGTCAACAAAGTGTAAGTTTAAAGAAGCTGCTCCTCAGTCATTTTAGGTCCTTCTTGAAAGGATGATGTTTTGGAAGACTTATCAAATAGCCTGAAGCCCGCGGTACTGCGATGTGTCTGAAGTAGTTAGCTGAGGTTTTTAAGAAGGGAGGGATAAACAGATCTTGTCTTGAAAGTAAGAAGCAAGTTATTTTGACTAACTGGCAAATTATTTTTGGATTATTGTATGAAGATTTCTATTAGAAGGTGAGTATACCTCACATTGTGTCAAGGAAACCAAGTAACAGCAAACCTCCAAATTTCTTTCTTTGAGAGGAGTTTCCTTCCGCTTGTATCACTGGTGGAGATCTCAGGGTGGCCTTCGAATATTCATAGCATAAATTGTAAGTTTAGTTAGTGTGATTTGTTCCAGATGAAGCATTTGAGTCAAGTAGTCTGAAACACTGAGATAAGTGGAAGCAAGCAATGAAGTAGTTAAGATTCCTCACTAACCTGGCCTCCCCATTTATTATCATTTCTCAAGAGTAAGACAAGAATATGGGAAAGATGTAGATAAGCTTTCATTCCATCTTCTGAAACAAGGCGATGCTGCGGTCATTGTGTTTTTAAATCTTATCCAACAGTGGAAATTTGCATTCTCTGCTACACGTAAGAAGTATTCAAAACAAAACAAAACACTCTCTTTTGAGGAAACCATTTCCCCTTCCCTTTCACCCAATGGCCAGAAGATGCAAACTTAGGATATGTTATTTGATAGGACTGCACAACATATTTGACTGAATTGCAAAGGCACACAGCAGGGCCACTTACGCAATTGTAAATAAAACACTGTGTGTGCGTGCTGGGGGAATAGTTTGCCTACAGGCTAGGCAATAACAAAGAGACATATTTAGCATTTTCTAAATTAAAACAGATGAACTTCAGAGAGTTTCATTTACCCATGTCTACAAACATGAATGGCCCTTAATTCCATATAAATCAGAATTCATGTTTTACTTAACTTGTCAGCATTGAAACACCATTCCTTTGAGAAATTCTGCCTCTTTAAAGTACAGCAGCAGCAAGCCAGTACACACCTAGGTACATTGTCTCTGTGCCAGTAGGGATTTCTGTTGCTGTTGTTCTTGGGAATGAGGGGTCATTTTGTCATGTACTCATACATAAACACAACCTTTTCCTGGACTCTTCTCTGATTAAGGGGGAAAAAAAAATAGAAAAATAGGGATTCTGCCACTGTTGGACTGCTGCCACAGGCAGTGCGAGAGATACAGGAGAGCTATTTCACTATGTATGCAACAACTGTCAGTTGATTTATCCCTTCACAACAGGTAATACTGTTCCTTTCTTTCTGAAAGCCACAAAGCTGGGGTCTGTTAATGAGACTTGTGAGAAACATTCACCTATGTCGTTTTTAAGAGAGGACAAAGTCTGTGAAGCCAAGGTTTATGTCAGCGCTGGGTGCACGGGAGATCACCCCCGGGATCCTCCTGCATGCACACCGGTTAGTCCAACTTCCACAAGTTTATTTAGGACAGTCGTTCATAGGCATGTCGTTTCCCAGAAGCCTTATACAGATTTAAATGATTTCCCCAAAGTTATTTACATCTATTCCCTCCCACTTGCACCTGCGCACTCTTGTCTAGGGGTCTTCTCTGGGGGTCGTGGTGTGAAGGCTCAAAGTCTTCCTCTCGGTTCAACTTCTTATTCCGGTGCTTCGTCAAAAGTGAAGATGAAATAACCTAGAGCACGACTTACCTGTGAGAATATAATGACTCTCAAGTTTAAATAAAATGAAGCCTCAAGTCCCACAATAAAATGTGCATGTAACTTTTGCATAAGTAGGGTATGATGTAATTAAGTTTACATCCACTAAGCTTATCTGTTAATTGTAAATTTGATCAATTCCTCAAGAAATTTAGGAAAAGAGAAATTGTTGCAATCAGCAGAAGCATTAGATGTTCATACCATCAACCGCAGGTACAAAGTTTGCTTCCGTTAACGTCAAATAAAAAGGTTTTATAGTGTCATTACACCGTTGCTACTTACATCCAAAACAACCATTACTGATGGCAGTACATACGTTGCAGAGGAGAAAAGGAAATAAAGCAAGGGGTCTCTCACCTGTGTTCGTAAGAAACACCAAGAAGCCTTGTACAAGCACTGCAGCTCTGGAGCCGCTTGCCCGCCTGCCCCTCCTCAGCTGTTGCCCCTGCAGGCAACTCAGCCTAAGAGAGGCAGGGGGACCAAGCAGTACCGAGAACAGCCGTGCCTGGCAAGCAGCAGCAGGGACGTACCCCGGCCCTTTCTGCCCACTCCTTCTGTTACACTGTGAGTAGCCAGTCACCTTTATGAAAGAAAACAATAATTTACTCTTAACAGGGCCAAAATCAGCCTTGACCTACCCTCAACAGAAAAAATGGAATGAGACATCATTAGCTTAAAGTTTCTTCCTATGCACTTCCAAAATATTAAGGATTATTTTTTGTAACAAGTTCTTCTCCACAACAAATTTCTTACCTCTTCTCTCCAAAACACAAACACATATTGAGAGGAGTTAAGGGAATCTTAGCAGATAAGATGTTGTATAGCCCTGGGCACTGAATTAGCAGGTGCGGCTGAATGACTTGTGAACTGTTGTGTAAATTAACTGAGGCGGGAAGTTTTGCAGCTCCTCACAAAGGACAGCCCCCGATAAAGATCGGAAACTTGCCGTAAGGACCTGTTAAAACCTTT
>NW_009610070.1:49305-49578 GCF_000690535.1 Cariama cristata
GAAAGAGCAAGCGTTTACTGGCGGTGATGAAGAGGAGCCATCAGCCTTCATCCCCACGAGGAGGCCCTGCGCCAGCGCCATCGGGAGCAGTCCGTGGAAATGACCTCTCGGCGCTCATTTCCATGCGAGGCGGGGACAGCTCGTCCCTACGTACGGGCGTGTCGGGACATCTCACGCGGGTGCAGCGCTGACCCGTGTAAGCGTGAGGCCGGTGCCCCGTGGGGCGCGCACGGCTCTGGTGGGGCTGCCCCCCGAGCTGCCCGGCGCCGAATA
>NW_009610071.1:0-46517 GCF_000690535.1 Cariama cristata
GGGGGTTGGAACTAGATGATCTTTAAGGATCCTTTCAACCAAACCATTCTATGAGATCACATGTCACTGCTGTGTCTGCTCTGCAATACCTTCCCACTAGCTGACTGTCTTGAAGATATGCCTGTTTCCTAAAATATTCTATAGTCAAAGTCTCAATGTTATTGTTCTCATGGGTTTTTTTTGTACATTGTGCCTAGTCACTTCAAAGAGGGAATATATCATGGCTGTTTGCATAAAAAGTTTTCAGCTTCATAAACACATGGAAATATTTAAAATTAAATACTGTTTTAGATAGCTGGAGAAACACCAAGTTCTTGTTATGTGTGCTTTTTGGTTTCTGTGTATAAACATGAATATAAAGCAAACAAATATCTAAGCATTTGTGTATGAGTTTTTCTCTGAGCTTCTTTACAGACCATTTGAAACCCACTATGTGTATTAAATTTTGAACCATAACTTACCTCCCCATATCTAATTCAACATCCACAATGAAATTTTCAGCTGTTTAGGACAACTTGGATGAAAAAAAGCGTGTCTTATTCACGTAAAAAATATCAGTGGAGAAAATAACATCCCTAACACTCAAAGCCAGCAGAATACTTAGTTTATATTGATAAGCATGACTCAGAGTTTTGGATCCTATTGCATCTCAGATCTTATAGGGACAAGAGAAATGCATATTGGTTAGTGGACATCTTTTAAGCAGTTAGAAGTCTCCTCTGTCTTAGTGGGAGAAGAGTCCATTAGGTTTTAGAAGGAAAATGGCAGAGGCATTTCACTCACACCAATTGCCCTAATTTCTTTATTTTACCATCACCTTGGATATTTTCATTAGATGAAGGAAAGCAAAAGTTGTTTGGGTTGTTCATATACTCCTTGCAGCTTCCTTTACGTCTAGGGAATCCACCAGTATTGTTTTTACTCTTGACTGTTTTTGCTCGTATAACATCACAAAGTTCGCTTGGGGATTTGGCTTGTAGTCATTGAAGTCTCCTTGGATAACCACACTCTTTTCTTTGTAAATAGTGACTCACCATGATTAATTCTTTGCCTGGCAGCTAGTATTGGCAGTAGACTAAGTGGGATGACAAAGCAAGATGTTAAATAACCACCCACTGGATTCATAAGGGACTTCCAGGAATCTAGAACATAGTCTTTTTCTGATAGGCTTAGCCATGAATCGATCAGAAGATTTACATATCAAGAGTTTATATTAACTGGATGCCCAATCTATAGCTACTAACCAAATCAACATCCCATCATGTACAGAACAGATAAATACACCACTCCTATTACTCAGTCTAAGCATACATAGTACAGTCTGATGAACTTCAAATTGTTTATGCAGTGGTTTTCATATCAATAAACTCTGGAATCTATCCCCAGTTTAGCTCTTCTGACTTAAAAGAAATGGAGCAAAAAGTCCAATATCTTTCCGCCTAGGTCATATTTTTTTCATTCCATCTAGTGAACAAGAGCTCTGATATGCATCCTCAGACCTGCTGTAGCTGTTTAGCACAAGTTTGTAAGACTAGAGGACAAAAGTGTGTATCATCTTTTCTTAGTGCCTAAGGAAGAGGTTCGATACCCAGCAAATACAGAATTCATATCACACAGTTAAGTGAGTTTCTTTGGAGCGACGTGCCAACTGGGTTTAACATGTTGCCTGTCCCATTAACCCTGGATCTATTCAGGTCCTCTGCTGACAAATTGCAAGACAGGCAAAAATTTCAAAGCAAGACAGGTCCATAATGGTGCATTGCAAACTGCCTTCAGGCTCCCTCTCCTGGACATTTATGCATTCATGTGCTTAGGAACCCGACGTGTTTTCTGCACGCATACAGCCATAGGTTGTTCAGGCCTTTACAGCACATGCTTGCCTTCTGTGCCCTGCATGCTGTATCATGATGCACATAATTACACAGGTCTTTTAAAAGGTAAATTCGATATTTTTAATAAGCCCTTTGAATTCAGTCCTTCAGGTGATTTTCTAGTTATTGGCTGTTTGTTCATTATTTTGGGTCCCTGTTTTAAAAATTATGACTGCTATGCACTTGCATTTCAATATTTCATTTAATAGTGGGGTGTTTTTTTTTTGGCCTTGTTCTATTAAACACACTCTAGAATATTACTTTGAAACTACACGCAGGTGTTATGAGGGTTATTTATATTTTAAAGATATATTCTCACTATGGTCACTGCAATTTCATATTCTCCTCCCCTTTTAAATGCAAAAAAAAATTTCATTAATCATGAATGGTTTAAATTTGTCTATTTAATGTATCTCCCAGGAACTTGAAACACCTGCTGTCTTAACCCATGCCTTAGAAGAATGGAGAGGTTATATATTAGATTTAGGCTTGTGGGTTAAAATAAAGCTTTTCTTTATAGGAGTTCCACCTGGGAATGGTTCCTCTAAAATTCTATAAAAACAATGAGAAGATTTGTTTCCAGCCCCAACTACTTTACAAAATAAAAGAAATTAACATGAAAATGTTACAGAAACAAAGTTGACACAAAATGAAGTGCCATTTGAGAATCACAAATTTTGCCCTGCCAACAACATTTTGAGACCTGCTGTTTTCCCTGTAGGTGTCCACATGGCTTTGATTTTCTCCTGATTATAAAAAAACATAAACATTGGCAAATACAGTGAAGAAAGAGTGCTGACCCCACCGTGAGAAGTAGCACTTGATGCTGTCTGCCTTGGTAGACTCTCAGTTTGACTATAAAGATGTATTCATTTGGTTTTAATTTGAGCAAATTTTATATTTCAATAAAATCAAAATGAAATTCCCTTTGTTCAGATTAGTAAATTGTGACAGTTGAGTTTTACATAGATTTGCTGACAGTTAACTGTGGCTTTGTTGCTGTTTTGGTTGGTTTTTTTCTTAACAGTTAAAGGAACATGTATAACTGTTATGAACATGCAAACATAAAGTAAAGAAAAATTGAGAAAATCTATAGTACAATAAATCAACACTTTGTAATTTTCTCTGTAGCTTGTGTACAATGGGAGAATCAAATTTAAGGTCATATTCAGGGCTGTAGGCAGCTAGTTGCGTGAGACGAGGTGACAGATTTAGTCTTAGAAAACTTTGGCCTCCTAGTACTGTGGCTGCAGTTGCTATTTGGCTAAGTTGTGGTGTTGGCAGTGAGAACAGATTTATGCACATAAAGCTGCCATTCTATTAGGGCTTTTATAACACAAAGTACACTTCTCAAGTTGTACCTTGGTCTGAAAAGAGCTGAAAGAAAGAAGCAATTGAGTACCAAAAGAATGGTACCAGATGCTGGCCTTTTGACATCAACCAGTGGGCCATGGCTGAGCACTTCCTTAGCAAGCCCTGCTTTCAGCCTCTTCAGCTACCTTAAGAAACCCTCATAATAAAAAATACTATCAAAACCAAAGAGTTTGATGAACTCTACGTGAAAAAAAAAAAGGGGGGAAAAAAAAGAGAAAAAAAAAGAAGTAATTAACTAAACAAGAAGGTGATAAAACACGAAGCATGGTGCTGTATTCAGTTACCAAGCTAGATGTAGGTTTTCAAAGAACTATTTTTTACCTTTCTAATACCAGTAAAATCACTAATTAGACTTAATGGCAGGGCAGTGGGGAGACTGTAGAGGGATTGTGCTAACCAGAATATTCTGTATATGAAGCACTTGGGATAGGCTTCAGGAGATCTGCCTTCACATCCCTGCATCTGCTGCTCTTTTTCTGTGCATCCTGAAACAAAAATATTAGGTTGTTCATGTTTCAGTTCTCCTTCTGTAAAATGGGGGTGATAATTTTTAACTTCTTCTGCCCTTTCATCTGTACTTTCTGTTGGGATTGTAGGTTCTTTGGGGCTGAGTGTGGTTTTTACATCTTCAAATTCCACAAGGATGAGGTGACAAATCTGCTCGTAAACACAGAGATAGACATTAGGAATTGACTCCTGTAGTTTCAATTAACTCCTTTGCACTTTTACAGTACCTTTTAGCCAAAAATCTCCAAGTAGTTTACAAACAATGCATGGTGGTGTCTTCAA
This sequence comes from Cariama cristata, assembly GCF_000690535.1. Classification (NCBI taxonomy): domain Eukaryota; kingdom Metazoa; phylum Chordata; class Aves; order Cariamiformes; family Cariamidae; genus Cariama; species Cariama cristata. The sequence goes on from NW_009610071.1 coordinate 4,035, forward strand.
CCTCACAACACTCTTATGACTTCATTAAAAATTATTGCAGTTTTGTAGATGGAAAAAACAGGGGCACATAGAAAGTCTGTGACAGAAAAATCATCAGGCCACAGATTTTTCAAAGTGCCTGTCCTCTGTCCTGACAAATAGACCACCCCTTTTCAATTGCCCTCTGCTGAAGTATTTGCAAAGTAATTGTACGGGGAGATAGTAGAGACATATCAAACCATAAGTGATGCTTCCTCTCTAATGAAAATCACAGGCACATATTGCTAAATTATTACAACACCAACATGTGAATAATATGAGTGATGAAATATATGGAAATCAGTTTCAGTGGTAGAATTTGAGCACACTCTTCTGTAGTTTGGATAGAGAGAGAGAGATAAGTCTTCTTTAATGTAGTAAGGGGTACCTTATTGAGCTATGATAACTTTAACCTTAGACTTTAACCTTAGGGATAGCATAAGGTGGAAATGGGCAGCTGAAGGACAGAAATAGAGTGAAGGTTGGGGCATTCAGTTTATCCCTGTTGGATGAGTCCTCACCACTGCCTGCTCATTAGATGACAGACACAATATTCTGTTGACACCTACCCCATGACAGATTTAGTACTTTCTTTTCCCCAGAAAAGAAATTTCTTTTCAAATACAAGATTAGTCATTATATTTCTTTATTATACTATGCATTCTTCATTACATATTCTTCATTATATTACGTATATCTATATCTTTGTTTTATATTCTGCATTATATTACAGAATGTTTCTTCAGGGAAAGAAATGATATCACACTGAAAGCTGAAATCTTGAGCCCTGGGTTAAGTTCTGCCATAGGCATCTTATGTCATTTAATTAAACCCTCTCAGGTTTTGTTCTTTTCTGCTTTGCATGTTACATAATTGTTTAGAAAACATTGTGACTAGTCCAAGCTCAAAAATATTTTCCTCTGCTAAAAAGACTATCCCAGGACAAGTCTAAGTATAAGCATGTGCATCTATCCATATATCCAAGCAGTTAGTACAAATAAACAGGTGCATATGTGTATATGTCTGTACAAGTTTATACACCTATAAGTAGGGAGCATTTCCTCCATTATGGAAATCAGTCACCTCTCAGACAAAGAATAGTAGATGTTTTCTGCTAGCAGTGTTTCTCAAGGATCTCTTGGAAGAGAATAGCTTCTCCAGTTGGGACCTCTTGGAGAATTTAAGCAAGCATAATACAATTACGTAAACTGGAAGTAAGCCAGGACACTAGGGTTAACACCCCTGCTCAAGTGAAAGGAACCAGGGGACTATTCACAGCTATAAAAGTGGTCAAGAGCTGCAGTTTTAGGTTACATCCAAAACACAGGTAACACAAGGACACTGCTAAATGCATTGCATTGAGTGCAAGCTTCACTTACGTAGAATGGCCTAGCATATTTTTAATATTTATGAATACTTGAAGCAAGCTTTCTCAGTTGTTGCTGTTTGTGATACAGAGAGATGAAGAAGTTAAAGACAGAAGGAAAAATTATATTCAGTTCAAACCAGTATTCAATTCTGATCTGAATTGAATACCATAGGGACATTTCCCTACTATCGAGAGAAGCATCAGACTTGGTTTCAATTTTATTGTGCACTGTTAGAAGCCTAGCAAATAAAATGTGAGTCCTTCTATACGAACTTGCTGTTATAGAGAGATTCCTACGTGGTGAATACGGTTTTGGTTTTGTTCTCTGTGACTGTGTTCTGCCTGAGTGTTTTCTAAACACACAAAACTTGCTTGTTGTTTTAACCTTATGTTAAAAGGGAAATGACTGTACAGTAAAACTTCTAAGCACTTAAAAGTTTTTATAAAATGTTTAGGAAGGAGATTAGTCGTGCTGTTGAGCATTTTCATTAGCTTTCTTGCTTTTGTTCAGCTGAACTGTCTGTCTGTTTTTCAGAAAGCGCATGCCCTAAATGAAGTATACACATGGACTTGACTTGTTAGACACCCTTAGATCACATCTAACTTAAATTGCATTAAATTAATTTAGAGCAGTGTTGGCATACGTTTTGATATAATTAATGGTTACAGTGTGGCTTCACGAAAGACATGACTCCTTTTTTCCATACCACAGTGCAGTGCCTTCAGTCACTGTCTTTTGTGACCTTCTGGGTGAAGGGATTTTTCATCTATCCTCTTAAATTTGAGACAACTTATGAGCAGCAACGCAGGAACAGAAGGACATGATCCATAGATGTCCATATCTAGAAATCAGAACACTCAGCTGGGAAGGGGAGTCCTGTTACTGTAGGAAAGTTTGGTCCTCATTGCCTACATTATTCTTTTTTCAGCTTAGGGGTGTAAAGTGTAAAAATAATTTATCTAAACTGTTTAATCATATTTAACCCAATAAGTAGCTTTTACTTGACAACACAGTGCCTCTTAAACTGACCTAAGTGATTTTGCTCTAAAGAGGATGCAAAGCTCCTATATACTCTGTTCCAATGCCAGTGGCTCATGATAGGGTGACGGCTACAAACTGGTGGGGGCAATAATGTCTTACAGTGGGACAGTTGTTTCCTCAAGGAAAGTCTGATCACGAGTTGCATGTACAACTGTCAATGAAGGTGTGCAGAGCCAGTAATACTGATAGAGAGCAACAGATACTAGGCACTTTGAGAGAGGAGATGACTGCCTATGCAGAACAGTGTGAGTCTTCGGAAAACATCAGCGAGTGATGCTTGTCTTCCACTGATGTGCAATATGCTGCATTTTGCAGCCTTTCCCTTCCTTCCTGGCCAAACACAGCTTGGCAGCAGTCTGACATGTACACCATGGAAACTTCTGCAGCAGCCTGTGTACAGCTGTGCTCAGCAGGCACACAGGTGTTTCTGCCTGTACTTTCTGTCTTGCAAACACTGGCATTGTTGTTTTTCAAGGGCAGTTGGGATTTTTGGCAATCCCACTCGGATATTCTGCAGATACAGGGTGAGGGGAGCCCACCCAGCAAGAATAAATGAAATCATCCTTGTTCCTCACTGACTTCCTGGTCATTCTCAGTCTGAGGAAGATGTCAAAGGGGACAGGTGAATCATTTAGGATATGTTTCCGTATTAGCATGCTTATTTTACTGTTCTGTAGCTTAGCCTGAAAGGCTTGGGCATGGCATCTGGCACTCAGTGAGGTCCTGCCTTTCCCCAAGTGATACTGCTGGATTGCTGAGGCACACAGAGGTCAAGAGACTGTCCAAGAGGTCATTCAGTGACTTAATGCCTCAATTCAAACTCAATCCCAGTATCTGCTTGACTCCTGATTTTTTGTTCTAACCATGAGACCCACTCAAAATTAATTGGTGGGGAATGCAATGCTGGTTGGATTAAGTAGATCCTTTTATGTTTGTGACAATAGTATGTCAGTGTTTTCATGATGAATAGAGGAAATCTGGTACACAGCATAAATCCTTATAGAACAATTCAGTCCTTATAGGATGAACAAGCTTTAGAAACTCAAACAACCACACTACACAAACAAAGGAGAGACAGTCTTGGGGCTATTCATTGATTCAGTCAAAGACAAGTTTTCTTTGCTAATAGCTCTTGTGCTTCTGAGGCATTTTCTGCTGTGACCAAGGTCAGCATAACATGGCAGAGATCAGTCTATGGTAGGAAAGGTCACTGTCAGTTCTGTTTTGTATCTTTTTCTTTCTCTTTTCTAAATCTTGCTTTTTACTTCTGTTCTTTTGAAAACTAAAGCTTACACCAAAGACATATCTAAAGTCCTTGTTAAAGTCCTGAAAAAGTGAATATTCAAAGATTGAGAACATGATGCCTCTTCTCAAGAACTAGTCTTTAAGGGACAGAAAATAAAGTACTCACCTTGATTTTATGTTTTACATATTCTCTTAAGACAGTACACAGTTCCATTAAATATTTTTGTGTCATTCCATCAACAAGCTGTCACCATCCAGAACAAATTGCTAAAGAGAAGGAGCTAAAACTGAAACACTGTTTTATGAATGGAGTTTCTTGAAGTCTGCCTTTGAGGAACTAGACCCTTGAGGAAACCAGGACTTCCAATCTTAACAAAATTATGCATTAAATTGTTGGATTTTTTTTTATTTTGTAAATGATTTCAAATTTTTTTAGTTGGATATACACAGGAAAGAGGTTTGAGGGATGGGAGCTCCTAAGAAGATGGAGTAACTGGAGTAACTAGAGGTCAGGGGGCATTTTTAGATCAGCCAGCTCTCGCACAGATTCATGCCATTATGTCAGGGACACACAAATGAGGTGCTGTTTTGTCATTAATCATAAAGGAAGGAAGATTTCAGTTTTACTCCAGTTCCAAAAGCAAGCATTCTGGAAATGCTTAATGGAGTGTGTCATTACAGATTCATTTTTTCAGCAAGGTCAAATTAGTGCAACAAAATGTCTGAAATCTAATCTGAGATGGGACTGGAACCATCACAGGAGTACAAGGTAAATGCATACCTCATCCTGCAAATGAAAGATCGCCTTGATCCCATGCACATTCTCATTGAGGACTGCTGATGCTCTTTCTTTACTGTTCTGGTCTTCGAGTTTAAATTCAGAATATTTGTTTCTTTTGTAGGATGAGTAGGTAATCCTACTCTTTGCCTATTGTCGTCAGATACCACCTTTTCCTTCCATCTTTGCTGGAGTCAGGAAGTTAAGGTCTGTTCTAGATTAATCTCAGGGTGTAAAATTATTCCCCCACCCCCATAAACCATGAAAAATCTCACTACTTTATATTCCTTCTGGCAATACACCTTCTGCCTGTCTTCCTCCATAGGTTTTGCACAGTGTGGGCATTTAAAATTTGACCAAAGCAAAACACAACACAGCACAGATAGTTCTGAAGAGAAGGTAAGAGAGAAGAAGTCACCCATGACAGTCATATTGCCTGATGCTATTTTGGAAGACACTAGGTTACTGTAATGATACAGGTGTCAAGAGCCTAGGCAGACTATAGCACAGCTTCTCAGCCTTTGTAACTTGCTTTGACAGATATTTAATTTTGATCATCTCTTTAAAATATGGTTTTTTCTGTTCTGTTTTTCACTGCAACCAGATCCTAAAACCTGTTACCATCCTTCTGCTTTTTAAGGAGATTAAATTTGGAGGTATGATTCTAAGTTTTGAAAACTTAGAAACATCTAAACTTTGTGTATTCTTAAATTATCAAAATGCACAAATTCTTTTTTTCTCTTTAGAGAATTATTTTTACGTGGTTTCTAATCCAACTTTTTACTAGCTGTTTTAAAATGCTTGGGAATGAAATAGTCTGCTTACAACTAAGTGGCAGCACTTGTCCTGGAAATGAAATTCACATTGCTAAAGTGTTTATGGAATACATGGAATGAGAGCATATAAATCATAGCCTCTCTATGTATAGTTTGAAAACAGTAATTTCAAACATTGCAAACATTACAATAAGTTGTGCTGAAAATACAATGCACAATTTCATGAGGGCAGGTGGGATGACACTGACAAAACTTTTACCATATGTAGCAAAAAAATCTAACTTTATGTGCATCTAAATAAAGAATTCACTTGATCGAACTTCACTTGTGACCTCTTTCAAAATCTTCAAAGATATCACTTATACCAGCACTGAGAAATTTGTAGTCTGAAGATCACACACTCACAACTAGCTATTCTTTAAAAAAAAAGGGAAATACAACACCATATTTACAGTAATAAAAATAACTACATTTTGACAAAGAATGACTCAGAGTTGGACAATTTTTTTCTGTTCTTACTTTGGCAAAACTGTCAGTTAGTTCCGATCTTTTCATGAATTTGCTTTTATAGCAGAAAATGCAAGTGGTCAGAAGAGACTATAATGATGTCTGTTCTACTGAATATATAAACGAGTTATACTAATTTTTACCATGTCCAGAAATGGTGTAGAAAGGCTGGCTTTGTGAATACAGTTCTTAGCAGCCATAACCAGACGGAAAGAAATTACAACTTCAACTAACCCAAAATCCAATGGGTAGAAAATGGAAATTATTTGTCATGAACTTGATATCTAAGAATCTAAAAGAATGAACTCCTTCATAGACAGAAATATATCTCGCTATGGTATTGCTTTAAATAACATAATTGGTTTATACTTTTGAAATAGAAGGTTCTATATTCTGTTTTTCGGATTCCCCTTATCTTCCATTGTTTTGTAAAAATGGACTGTGGTTTCAAATCAAGAATACCCAAAGTCGGCTTCCACATGCTGTTCCCAATTGCTGTTAGATAACTGTGTTCAACAGGAGAGTATTTGGCTTCTCACCGTACAGTACATAAATCTTATGCAATTGCCGTTTCAATTTTTCTCTTTCCTTTGAACCCTTGAATGGAGGGAAAGAATTTCTTAAAGAGTTCAGTGGGAATGTCCCATTACAAAACATCAATCATCAAATGCCCATTGTTCAGGGAAAGTGAGGTGACTGTAATAAAATTGACATAACTAAGCAAGCAGCATCTGACCTTTAGGAGCCAGAGCTTATGATCAGAAGACCCAGTCTTCCAAACCTTTAGGAGTTAAGAGTTATCACCTCCCCCAAAAAATACCTCAGTAAATGAAGTGCTACATATGAATGCATGTGATAAAAGAGGTGGAATAAATTCTTCTCTGACCCTTAGTAGGGGAGTGTTGACAGAACAGAGGTAGAGAGTGACTTTTGAAAGGAAGGAAGAAAGGAATGTATCTTTGGGTCTAGATGGGAGCAGCTGCTTCCCTTATCTTGCATCAGTGTTAAAGTAGTTGCTGTTCCTGCCATGTCAACCAAGTCACAACACAGCGTGCAATGCTGCCTGCAGTTGTTGCAAAGAAAAGACGCAAAGGATACCGTCAAAATGTTGTATCCACAATGTGAACATAAATCTTCCTTGTGCTTTGTCAACCTGTTTGCTTTCATCTAAGCTCTGTTTTCCATGTAACATGCTGTCACTACCATATTATTCTTTTCGAGCTTGCCAGTCCTTCAACTATTTCCAGGGCTGGTTAGAGGAGACAGAGCTACTGTGAGTTCTGACTCAGCATCAGACTGTTGAATTAATGCCTTTTTTACCCTCTTTTTTTTCTTATTATTATTTAGTTGCTCCATCCTGCATTTCTGTTTTATTTAAGGTGAGACAACACATACACAATTGATGTAACTGGTTAGTGCAAACCAGAACAAACAGTGTTTTAAATCTTAGCAGAAGGTCTCCATCCCTTGAACAGATTGCTCTTCCCATTCAGGTGCCACATACTTTTGCGAAAATATGTGACCACAGAGCAGGATGTAATTGACTCTCTGCACACATACTTTGCCAACAACAGAAATATTACAGGGTTATACCAGTTTCTTCCTAAAGCTTTTGTGTGAATTCATAATATTAAACAAAAGAACCAGGAATTTAGAATGTAATATTACCAGAAATCCTTGAGAAAGTTCTCTCCTCCCATTAAGGAGACCCTACTTAACTAATCCCTGGGTCAAATATGTAAGCTTTTAATCGCATAGTGCATTAAAACAATATACAATAGAGTTGAACTTCATAGGGACTGCTCACTGAAGAGTAAAAGTTTCAAAGAATTCTAGCAAAGCCTTATGAAAAACAAGCAAACAAACAAAATCCCCCAAAACTTAGCCTGTTTTTGATTTGTACTTGATATTTATTACTTCCTTTAGGTTTTTCTGTTAGAAATACTTTGGTGATTTAGGATGACTTGGTTACTAGCTTCTGGGGGTTAGCAGCAGACATAGATGGCAAGTGATAATCCATTATTATTCCTTGATTCATGAAAGAGTATGGAGATACCAGAGTGAGAAGAAAGTATCTAGTAATGGTTGAATCTTTCTATTTTTTATCCTGCTGCTTATATTTCAGACATCAGTACTCTGAGAAATATTATATACAGAAAGAAATATATAAGAAAGAAAAAGGCTAAGTTGCCCTTTTGTGTTTTTACCTCCATCCCTTTGTCTCCATGCTTATGTGGCCACCATTCCTGAGGTACTACAGGACCCGACAATTCACATAACAGATTCAGAGAGCAATTTGTGGCAGGCAGTTACCATGGTCTCCGTTTTGCAAACAGGAAACTGAAGCACTGAGGAACTAAGCTGAAGAGCAGGTCATCCAAGTAAGCCACTGTAGCAAATGAGTGGTTTTCGGGTTGCTCAAATAATCACCATCAAAGGTATTTGCAGAAACGGTTTTAATACGAATTGATAAAAGTGTGTCTTAAAAAAGTTCAATGGCAAGATTCATTCTATTCCTGACTACATGAAAGGGATATACACAGGAAAGATCAAGTTAAAATCAAGCTAGAGTGATTTACATAGAGATCAGAGATAAAAGGAGATGGGGTAAGGGAGACCCTCCCATCAAGTCACAGGGTTCTAAACTCCTTCTCAGAGAGGAGTCTAAGTGCGGCTGGATCTAACCGTAGTCCCAGACTTGATCAATAGTTTGTATCTAACAGATATCAGGAGTGGGGTATTTAGCAATAGGATTTAGCAGTACTTTTTAATCTAACAACACTTAGTCACTGACTAATTTAATAACTACAAAGTAATTTAATAGAATTCACTACAATCCTAACAGTGACTTAAATTGTTATAGGATATTTGAATCAATTCACACATGCATGCACACAAATCCAGAGAGAGAGAGATACGTAAGTATAGAGATATATGTATAAAGGAATAAATATTTAAAGATAAGTATATCTGTTAGAAAAATTTCCCTCGAGTTCAGTGAAATACTCACTTCAAGTGCCTTGGCATTTCTCAGTGGGTGAAGGTTGAGACTCAAGGAGTAAAGGATTTTTGGCCCAGGTTCTATTGTCTGCTTTCAGCAGTCATCCTCCGAACTTTGCAAACTTGAGAGTTTCACAAGCTCTGAGAGGCATCCCCCACTCAGAGGGAAACCCTGGTCACAGCCAGCTGCCGTCCAGGAGAGCTCAAAGGGTTTCTCTTAGGATTGCTGTTTGTAGGCTTGCAAGATGATTGAGTTTGGTCATTAGTAAATTTCCATTCTGGCCACAATTAGAGTTGGTAATTACTGGAATTCTAAAAATTTCAGTAGCAATGATATTGTGTTTTGCTCAAGCTACAAGTCAGATAAGGGATGTACCGAGATCTGTTTTGCTTGAGTTACCAAGGCCTGTTTTGCTCGAGATACAAAGCTGTTTTTCTCGAGCTTCTAGCTTTGGCCAGGAGAGAGAAGTTGCCAGTACAGTCAGTATTATTCCATCCTTAGCTGTGAGAGAGTTTCTGGTATGGTCAAGGGACGTTTAACCACCTAACTCATTACACAAAGGCTAAGGCATGAATTCCTGAAACGGTAGCAAGGCCCAGAGAGCGAGGGGGAAGTGCACCACCACAGCAACCAACAGTGCAATGCATTATATTCTTCCTTGGTCCATCAGTAAAGTCCTGCTTGGGAGAGCACTTCAGAAGGTGCTTATTTAGCACTCTCTCTCCTCTTTTCCCCCAAACACGTTTTTTATCCCTGAGCACAATGTTACAGGAAGGATCCTTCACTTGGCCTGGCTTGCTAGAGTTTCTGTTCAGGGGCAGATTTCTGGGTTTCAGAATGAAGTATATTTGTACTTCACACAAAAACTTATAAATAAAACAAAAAGAGGAGATAACCATATGCCATCTGCCAGTTTGTGTTTTCAGGGAGTACAGTTCCAAGAGCTCTTTGAACTTGAGAGCAAACACGTGTTTTGTAGTCTGCAGATGTTACAGCAAACTATAACCCATCATTGCTTCTCTGGAGTACAGTGTACTGTGGCTTTAATTCAGCAAAGTACAGCATGTCAAATGTCAGGTTGTTATGACAGCAATAAACTTGTGATTCCCTTGAAGCAGATGTTTTAATTTGTTAGGTGTTTTTTGGGGGAAAAAATCTGCTTGCATTTAAATAGATGTTCAGACTGAGAATGGAATTTGCTTGAAAACATCTTTTCCACCTGTATGAAAACTTTATCAGAGAGGCTTACGACACATCTGTGTGAAGGGGTGCAAGAAATCATCTCAAAGATGACCAAATTACAGAAATTTCCTTCACACCTGAAATATGACCTTTGTGAAGTCACTTCATTATAGGAGCCAGACCTGGATCACAGAAGGACCATGTTTAATATATCCGATATTGCAAAAAGAACACTGAAACCAAGACTCTGCTGAGGAACTTTCCTCCCAAGGTGCATTTCCAGGGCACTGATGGTACTTGCTGCTGTGAATTAACATCATATTCTTCAGATCTTTCACTCCTTAGTGTGCTGTTGCTTTTACCTTTGTTTGTAGTGATCGATGAGGAGTAAGGTTTTAAAGCAAGTGTTAAAAGTGAAAACCTTTGATGGTTTTCAAAGACAGGGAAGAGTTATGTACCTGTCTGAGCTGCAGGCAAAGAATGTTATAGCTGTGGGAGCACTAATTCAAATAATTAATTGATCTCACTTTGCAGTGAAATCCTTATTGGACCTTACTCTGTCCTCAAAACATGGCAGGGTTGTCCCCAGGCATAAGTCTGATTTTGCTGGATCCACGTAGAAAGCAAAAGTTTAGGGAATACCCTGCCCCAATAAACAAAGTACACAAACAGATGCACTCAAAAGAACAGTCTAGGACTCCTCTTTTGCTCAGATTCCATACTTCAGATGTCATCATTAATGAGTCATATATGTCAACAGTTTAAATTTTTTTCTCTAGTTCTTCATATGAACTGGTAGAGCCCCAGTTGCTGAGGATCATACACTGTTTAAATTTCAGACTTTTCACCCTTTGTTAACCTCAAAACAAATAAGAAAATGTAAGCCTAAAAGCAGGTATGGACATTTCTAGAGTTTTCTTGAAAGAAAAAAACAAACCCAAACCCTACTTTGTTAATGAGTCTTCTGTCTCTGATAAAGTTTTTGAGTTATCTGCAGTCCACTTAGGATTAAATAATTCAGCAGAAGCAACTGTGCAGAGTTAAAGCCCTGCACATTACCATAATTGAGCCCAGTGCAGAGTGATTCCAGAACCAGCTGTTCAGCAGTCTTGTAGGGGCAATGTGGATCCATCAGTAGTGGGAGTACAAGCATTTTTCCACATTATTTTGAATGGTTTATGTGTTGATATGTCTGCCTACTGGATACCCCTCATAAATAAATAAAGGGTCAAGTTAGATGGTTGTACAGTAATTTTTTTTTTCTTTTATGGTTAGTATTGTAGTCTATGAAAAATTCTTGAATGTTTCTTTCATGTCAAAACTTATGACCACTCATATCTGAAAGCAGTGATATATCCTGCAGGAGAAGCCACCAAGGAGTCAGAATGGCAGAAGCCTTTGAAAAGAAACTTACTTGTCTCTGGTTTTGAAATACGTTTGAAATAAGAATTTGGGTCATCTGTAACACTAACATTAACTTAATGGGGATTTACTTTGGAAACTTCATTTTCATTACAGAATATGGATATGTTTCCCAACACAGCAAACTTGATGAAACATGGACTGCCTCTCACTCCTGCTCTCTCCTCTACCACCCACATACGTCTGTGGGCAGTTTGAAAATTTTAAAACTTTACTAAATGGATGGCCTCCCAGATCTGTATATCACTGCTGTTTTGCTGGTAGTGTGTTTATAATTAAAAATCATGACCTTTAGTCCATGGCCACAGCATGATTGCATTCAGCCTGCCTCATTTATGAATGCAAATCAGGTCAATTTAACTCAGCATTGTGTTTACTCTGCATATTTTTAAAAGACTCCTCTTGCCACAGCATGTCTTTCTCCTAGACTCCTGCACTTTATAGTAATTGCAGAGCATGCTGTCATGCTGGAATTGCAGGTATGGATGGTTTGAGTGGTGATAGAGTTTGAGTGGTCTGGAGATGACTTGGATCTGTCAGCAACCAAAAGTGATGAGATAATTTGAATGGGATAACTTTGTCTTTGAACGGCTAACAGTACTCCAGAACAAGCTTTAATAAAACTAATACACCTTGGCCATAAAACTAATACATCTTCACTGAAGTTATTTATGCTAGCCAAGGATCTAACTCCCAGCTTGTTATACAAGCGAGGAAACTGCAGGTTTCAGAAGGCTCTGCCCCCAAAACTTGTCTATGGAAAGCCATTCTTCACTGTGCCTTTGAACCTTTACCATGCCTTGAGGTAAACTCCTCCCAAGTGCCAGTGGATTAAATCACTCTTGTATGGAGGTACACAGGGAGAAGCGAGGGGAATTTCAACTGGTCGTTATCAATCACACAGCACAAACAGTTTGGAGGAGTAATCAGTCTCTCTGTCCTTCACACAAAGAGGTTTACAACACCAGAGGAGTTTATTATTATTGCTGGTCTAAGATCATCAAAGTCATTTTGTTTCGTCCTGAACAGTAGTCAGAGGGGTTAAAGCGAGGTTAAACTGCCTAAACAAAATGGAAGCAATTACACAGTGGGATTGTGGAGGACTGTTTGCTTTAACCCTCACTGACAAAAAAGGCACTATAAGAAAAAAGTTCCCTGACTCTTTAAAATCATCAAATGCATCTGTCTGTTTAAGTTCATGCCAAACTTCTTCACCTAAATCTTTTTGGGAGTGTCACTGTTTTAAACACTATCAGTTTCTTCACAGTTCCCAACACAAGACCCATTCAGTGTCTGATCTTTGCAGCATTGTCATCACTTTGCAAGTTGCTTTGCAGGACAGGACTTACACTGTGCTGGAGATATGCCTGTAAAAGTTATGCCTTAGCTTTTTCTACTTAGCGACTTGGCAGGAAAAGACAAGGCTATGTGGAAGAGCAGTATGATGGGGAATGCAGATTTGGCCCATTCCAAGCTTTAAATTGCAAGATGGGGAACTGACTCTTCTACTCCATTCAAGGTTATATCACAGCTGAATTGTCAAACTTGGCCTTCCAGTGACCTACATTATGTGATGGGATGAGATCTGCCCTTTACTAGTTTTGTTTTTTCTGTTCCTGGAAAATGGAAGGTAGTAGCATAAACAGCTTTCACTTACAGTGTGAGCACTGCTGTATTATGGGTCTAAACGGGGTCTTTATTGAATTCCCTGCAGGTTTATTGCTGTTAGGCAGAAAAACACATCAAAGAGTCCTTTAAACACCTAGTGTGTTTAAAGAATGAATAGGAAGAAAGTTCTAATTCTATAAGCAAGCATTGACACAGTGTTTATCGAAACTTGACTGTCTGAAAGGGGACTAGGGCTTCTACAGATAAACCAAATGAAGAACTTGCATTATTAATTTTATCATTCAATGCTTGCAAAATGGTTCCTCTGTACCCTGAAGGACTGTTACTGAAATAACTCCTGTATAGATGCGAATTAAGGCAAAGCTAATGGTGAAATATTTCTGTGATCCTGTGTCACACCTCCAAACACAGAGTGACTCTTTCATAGAGTTCTCTATATCCTGTGAAGTGTTTATCTTGTCCGAGCTTGTTGTGAGGCCTAAGGACAAAACCAGCAGGGAATAGGATAGGAGGAGAACTCTGCATTTATAATTTGTAAAAAAGCTTGCAATTATGTGGCGTATCTTCTGTTGGAAAACAAAACAAAACAAAACAAAACTGGTTTTTATGCAGAGAAAGCAATAAAAACAGCTTGTCAACAGAGCCAAAATGTTCAAATACAAAAAAGATTTAACAGATTCCCAGTAATAGAAGTGGGGTTGCACAGGGATGAATCAGGCTCTTACTTCTCAAAACATTACTGTAAATGGTAAAGACTAAATAATATTCCTACACAAATATCTGTGCATCTCTGATAATTAACCACAGCCGACGCATGAAGGAACATATTTCGGTCTGTCTTGCTCCAGATTTAAAGCAATGGAAATCTATCTGATTCAATGGGACTATTCTTCGTTTAAAACTCTGAAGTTGCAGTGTGCTGTTAGAACAGAGCTTATCATTTATGAGGAGCTGCTTTGAAAATGTTGAAGCTGTAGATGAAAATACAGATAAAGCTATGTAAAGGGGCACTGTTTTGACTAAGGTTCTGAATGGACGGAGGGCAAGACTGGCACCTGTCACAGTTTATATGTTAATAGAAAATAAGAATCTAATTTTTTCTGACTTGTCTGAGAGAAGATAGCATGAAGATTTAGTGGAGATGTGTTACCTGTTACAATTCAGGGCCATTTGAATCTGAATAGTTAATACCAAAACGCCAGCCAACCATGTAACAGCAGTGTAGTATGCTATTCGCTTAATTAAATAAATTTCCATTCCTTCCCCTCAAATGAATGGACTACTGGACCATGGCATGATTTATGTATCCTCTAATACTGGCTTCTTGGACACAAGAAGGACGTAAATGTGACAGTGCAGACACTATTTTGCCAGCAAGCAGTTAACTAGATATAAGAACATAAATAGGTAATACTTCCATCATATAATGATCATGATGGCAAAATCCTTGTTCTTGCATCATGTCAGTGTAGCCTAGAGGAGAGTCTTACTCCTTTGACCCCTAAAAGCAGGATATACAAAGTATGTGTGAAGCTGCACCTGGGTTAGGAAACCTGCGCAAGCTTAGATTCAGCAACCTGATTAATCACATCTGGTCCAGGATCTGTATATCACATTTCTATCAATGCTTTTTCCTTGTACAGTCCTAAAATATAAATTATATTAGCCTGAATGTAACTGAAGGCTAGCCTGGAAGGTAATTTATCCTGGCAGGGATCAGTGGTGTCTAGTGTCGTTCAGACTGTAACTTACTGTCATTGTCTCACTGCTGGCAGCAGAGAAAAGAGCTACTGACCTGCCCTGCAAGCTTCCTGTCACCAATGCACCTCCTCCTGCTCAACTCATCTCCCAGCAGCTGCCTCATCCAGGTAAAAGGCCACTCTGAATTGCTATACTATACGAAATAAACTTAGTTCAGAACAGGATACACCAGGAAATGCTGTTGCACAGGATAAAGTTGCCAGCAGGACTCATTTCTTGAGGTAAAGAGCATCTCTGAGAACTGCACATGGGTTTTGCACTCAGGTCTTCCCAAAGAAGAAATTTCCCAAACTTTTACTGAGGATGTCTGTTGGATGTCTGATGTTGATAAACCAGGTTACTCTCAGTAAACACAGAGACTGAGTGTCACTGATTTTCCTGCTCTGTACGAGCTGGACATCCATCTCCTGTAAGCATGAGATCAGAGCAGGATGCTGTACTCAGGTAAGGGACAGTATTTTTGTCCTTGATTCTAGCACCAAGAGGGAGGACTTATTTAGCAAAGAAAAAGAAGAAAGAGTCATTTTGTCATTTAAGGTCTTTATTCTTAATACATGCTAGCTTGTGCAGAGAGGAGAGATGAGACTTTTGGACTGCTCCCCAATAATTCATTGGGATTTCATTCTTTCCCCTTAAATGGGCAGGGAGGATAAGACTGATAGATATTTTCAGGGCACTGCTTTGAATTAACAGTTTCAATAGCGGGCAGTATAAACAGTCAGTCTGGGTTGTGCCTTCTGATCTCACCCTCTGTTTAGACGCTGTGAAACCAGTCGATGCTTTTCTTTTTCTTTTTTTTTATTTTTTTATTTCCTTTCACAGACCAATTCCAAAGGATTCTTAAACTATAAAAATGAAATTGCTCCCTATAAAATATAATTGGAGCTGCATTGTAGTTCAAGTGACAACCAGATGCTGGAAAAAAAACCCAAACTGTTGGTCCAATTATATAAGTTTCTTAGTACTCTCACTGCACAAAGTCTTGTCCAAAAGAGATTTGCTTCTGCTAGATCTTGCTGGTGATTTTTATTCACTCTTAGTGGCCTTTTTGATAGCTTTTCTCCTTCTGTATCTACATGCTTTCTCAATATACTGACACTAAACACGTGTGTGTTCTGTAGGCTGGGAAGCAAATTCTTAAGTGTAATAGGTATTAGAGCAGCCTATATAAAACCCATAGTAGCAATTACAGTGGCTGCAATTCCCACCATCCCTTAAAAAGCACAACTCTTCTCACCAAGCCATGGATTTCCATCAGTGTCTAATAAATGCAAATTAAAGAAAATCAAGTGACTTAAGTTTGGAAATCTGGATATTTTTATTGAGCAAAAAAGTATGTGTTTTGTGCTAATTAAATACTCTGTAGTTTATTATTTTTTCTGTGGAGAATTCCAGTCCCTGATTTTGAATGCCTGCCTGATCCATCCACATTCTGTTAGAAACAGTGATACTCTCCTGTCTAATCTAGTTATCTAAGCTGAAAACAGTGTTAGCAAATTTGTTTAATTCCAGGTGATTGCAACAATCTGAGTAAAATGGCTGCCCTGTCATTGTTAGCATCACTGAGCAGGTGGTACAACATTTTTCACAAATTTGGAGTTTGTGTGTTCAACTCTGGCACTGGGTACACATCTCACAAGATGCAGCTGAAAAGCGGATTTGGGGATTTTCCACTGTCTAACTTTACAGGGATCTCCAAGTATTTTCCATTGGGTTGTTGCATGAATTAGTACCTTAAGCAAGGTTAGTGAAAGGGGCTGTAAAAACAAGACTCAGCTGGGGAACGCTGAGCTGAGAGAAAACATTGGATAGACACAGAATTAGTCTCTTTTTGCCCAAGTCCAAAGACAGTCCAAGTGAAATTAAAAATCCTTTCTTCAAGTGGTAACTTCAAAGCCATGTTCTTCCAGAGTTCAATGGATAATATCACTGTTTTCTGCACCGTACAATAGTTACTCTATTTATTGAAATAAAATCCTGATTTTCAGAGTTCCTGTTTAATCAGTGAAATCTGTTAATGAAAGTACCTGTGAATTATGGCTTTTTGAGCTTCAATAACAAAGGTATTGACACATGTTACATAAGAAAGTATGTTCATTTATTTTGAACATCAGTATCTCCTTCTGTTTCTCACAGGAGAGCACTGCACAAATGGCCAGGCTTCTCCAACAACTTGTATTACCTAAGGTCAAAAATATCACATAAAAATTTGGCCTGGAATGCACCAGTTTGTACTCAGTGAATATCAAAGACAAAGCTGTTTCTATATTAAACATTTGTTGTAACACTGCATTGGCAGCAATTTCAGAGTGCTTTATAGGCACAGTCAGTGATGGAGGCCTGAGCAATAATTCAGCTTCAAGGTGATAAAGACATGAATAATTGCTGAATGGTTGGAGTCCAAAATAGAGTGCCATAGCCTGTGCCTGATCAATAGGATGCATGTGCCCTTTGCAGCCATTGCTTCTTAAATACAGCAGTGTAGTTTGCTGTGATCCTTGGGCAAGTTCATAGTCCTTTGGAGGGTTGAGGATTCCTTCCTTCTCATTAACTGATAGTTCACATATCTCTCTTGTGTCTCTTGAAGCGCTCAAAGATGACCACGATGTGTTTTCAGTCCCTGCAGGCCCACAGTAAAAATTTTTACTGAAAGAGGAGAAAACATTAATAGTAGGGGCATGTGAAACGAGCCTTTGGATATTTACCTTGGGTTGCTTTTGAATGAACTTTAACAACCAGGGCTGGAAAACCACAAACATCTAGCTAACAATGAAGAAAAATCAGAATCACTTGTTTTCTGGTGACTGAGGTGCCTTGCTATCAGCTGTTAGAAGTAGCATTATAATGTGAAGAATAGTTATTTTAAAAAGAGAGAGAAAACCAAACAAAGAAGAGGAAATTGCTTTGAATGGGCAACAGTGTATGTGACATTTCTCTGCAAGTGGTTACCATCTATATGATGTACATCATCTGCAGCATGAAGTATAAACAACCAAAAGCAAATCAGGAAAACATTTGTAGTGTTTTTAACAGGACTTGAGTATTTTTTTATTTCATAGGTCTTAGTCTTTTGAACAGAGCAACTTGTAACTAGCAGTGCAGACCAACCTAACTCTATCAGATACAGGCACTGGAAATACATTCTCTCCATACTTACACAGCCTTTGATGCCTGGTCTGTCTTTCTATCTATCCATCCAAAATCATACAGATATTGGAGCTGTAACACATTAAGCAATGTGACATACTGTTCAAGTCCCTGCATATTTGTCCTGTGTCTCCCTGGGGATATATCCTCTTTAAAACACCCTTTTTTGTGGATTGGACTAGATTATCTTTAAAGGTGCCTTCCAACCCAAATGATTCTGTGATTCTATGAAAACAAAATCAGAGAACTCAGAGCATACAAAACAGATTATTTTTTTTTTTTTCAGGGTGACAGCATCAACACCTGCATCTGAGTTGGGCTGGAAAGGTGAAATTTAGATGTGAAAAAGGATTTTGCATGACTAGATTTAATGATCATTCTGTTCACTTACTGACAATGGTGGTTATTCTTTTGTTTGTCTTTTCTGGTTCCAAATGCTGCTAGTATCTTCAGCTTTTAGGCACAAGCAACTATTTTCATTGATATCTGTAGGCCTAAAAAAAAAGTGTGAGTTATGCACTAATGGTTCAGAGATTTATATTGCAAAATTTTGGGACAGGCATTGTGTCTTACTCGGTGTGTGTAACATCCAAGTCTCTGAGGACTCTGGGTCCCAGTGTTCAGTGAAAGGAATTGGAATATAATATTTTACTTAGCTTTGGATGAGGCTGTCTTACTCTCTGAAATGCAAAATACAAATAGAATTAATTTCTTTTTTCCACCCTCTCCAAGAAGTGCCTTAATCCGACTGTTCTTTGTCTTAAAGTCAGGCTATAAATTTTATGATAGCATACATGCCAGAGAGCTTTGCACATAGGCAGGTTTCTCTGTTGTCAATAACTATTTGCGACACAATGGAAAGTTTGACTGATGTCTTCAACACTCAAACATAAGTGGCAGAATCACAGTTCACAGTCAGAATTTTACAAATAAATTTACTTTTTCTTCAGATCGCAGGGAAGTTATTTATTTTGTTTGGATTGGGCTTTGAGCACCAGCTCTTCTGGATGGTTCATATTTAAATTCTAATCAGTTCATTCATTTGCAAGTATTGTGCCAGGGGCAACTGGAGCAAAGTAGCTGGCCTCATACCTTGCTACCCAAAGACTGGTCCAAGAAGGGTGGCCATGGTGCTCTGCACAGAGGCCATGGTTCCATTCATATTTGAGAGACAACCACAAAATTACTAGGTAATACACATTTTTTTAATGAAGTGTCTTTTTGCACAACAAAAAAGTATAATCCGAAGCTTGTTTCTACTGGATTTTCAGAAAGCCAAATAAGTGAAAATGGGTTAAAAAAAATCCATGGAGGACAGTCCCATCAGCTGGACACTCAGAAAATCTGATTACATGATGCTGGGAGGATGACTCCCTTCATTCTATCCATTTTTCATACGTTAATTCCATAAATGTCTACTGATGTCTTCCACAGATGGGAACTGGGCTCTTGATCTGAACAGCCATGGCAGTTTTAGAAATTTTAAGTGCAGAAAGGTTAGAGTAAAAAAATGCAATGATCAAGGTGAGGAAGACATTCCAACTTCATTAAATACCTATGTTAAGAATAGGAAGAAATCTTGCAAGAAAAACAAAACAAAACAAAACAATCAGAAGGTTCCACCAAAAATATTCCAGTTGTCTTGTCACATAGAAGGAGTAATACCTGGACAAGGGTTTAGACTTATTCCTGACAATAAATTTCTTGTAAAGAGACCAAACTGAAGCACAGATGTCCCATCTCATCAAATATATATCATGACTGGCCTTAAGCCATGCTGGAGTCTTACTCATAACTGATTGGGCATTTCAGAAATCCCTGTCTCTCAATTGGAAGAAGCAGCTTTAGGAACAAGAATGTGCATGACCGGGAGCTGCCCTTCAAATACTGCTTCTTTTTTTTTTCTTACAAAATATACATGCAGAGCCAATCATAGCCTGAACCTAATGGCAGAGCACAGTTAAAACCTGAAATTAAAACCTGCACAGCCCTGACAAAGCTGTGCCTGGACTGCGGAGTTTGATTTCACAGCACTATCTCAATATTAGCAAGAAAATATATTGTTTGTTTTTCCTTGTCTATGCTGAAGAGTATTTGAGAGAGCTTGTTCTCACTCCCACTCTTTGGATAGGCTGAGCCTGCATTGTACAGCTGACTCAGTGGCACCTATGACTTCAAATGTCTTACAAGAGGTTGTACAGGAGCAGAAAATAGAAAATCTTTTTTTTTTTTTTTTTCCTGTGGTAACATGATTATCGGGGTGAACTTTTGTAGCACAAATAGTGCTTTTGTGGGGGTAGAAAATTGCCCAGTAGGTTTCTCTAATCCTTCTTGAGAGAGACATCCTGGGGCAATCAACTCATTTGTACATTCTCTACATTTTTTTTCCCCCCTTTTTGTTGAAGAAAAGGGCTGGTTTGCTGCCAAGACCTGTTTAAGTGGTAACCTATGCAATTCATTCTAAAAACACTCATTTATCATTCCCAAATTAATCTTGTAACAGGATAGCTGCTCATATTTTCATTGTCATTTTGCCCTTTGGATAAGAGATCACAAACACATAGATATCCAACCCAAAGATTCTAAAAAGCCTATATAAAAGAGGGAAAATAGGAACGACATTGCTATAATTATAAGCAGAAACAAGTAGCCATACATCTTCATTTCTCACATATCACATCTATTAACAATAGAATGAAATGTAATTTGTGCTGAACATTGTTCAGAGTCTTGTGCCAGAAGCATGATTGTTTTCAATCAAATTGGTAGTTGGGAGGAAAAGGCTTTTTTCGAACCTGCAGTAAACACTCACAATTTATGCAAAATTATTAAAATATGATATATTCCATTTTTTCTGGCACACAGAATGCATTTTGACATGAAAAATTATATAAACAATGAACATTTTGGTATGAAACTACCGTGCAGAATTTTAAAACCATATATACATGCTGTTCTGAGTGTCGAAAATAATATCTTGGCACTGGCAAGAACAGCTTGCTACAATGAAAAAGTTATAGATGTAACTTTTTTACTGCAAGCATGCAGCCTTTTTCAAGCTATGTCTTGTAAAAGCATTGCAGACAAATTTAAACCAAGGGTCGAGGTTTCTGTGGCAGGTTTGGACTCTCGATTCTTCCTTTTTTGGGGGGGTGGGTGTAAAATTTTATGGGTTCTGCTCACACACTTAGAGGCTTTTCTCTCAAAGGACTTTCTTGTAGAGGAACACACTGCAAAATGTGTGATTTCTGACACCTCTCCTGTTCCCAGCAGCACAGGCCTAAATTTATGTTCTCTGTCCTGCATCCCACTCTGCAGGGACACGAAGAAAATAATGTCTTATTTTTCCTTCATTTACCCCCACACCCCCTTTCCCTTCTTGTGCTGACATGTCTCTTCAAACTGACTTTCCTTGTCTTTGAATGTTGTATTTCTCTAAGTGTTTTGGAAAGAGGGTCCATCTCCTTGTATAGTTGGAAGAGCTAGAAATTACCATTTTTCAAACACACTTGAAAGTAGGAAGCATTCCCAAACCCCACTAAACAATGATTCTGTCCATTGACTGCAGTGAGCTTCAGAACAAGACCTTGATCTTCACTCTTCATTGTTAATCTTTTTTAAAATGGGTTTCTTCACTAAGATGTGAGTTACCATTCCGTGAACAGTTTATGCAAACAAATTTAAGTTCATGGATTTTTTTAAGCGAGAATTTGCTTGCCTTATCCATCACTGGCTGCTCACTGGTTTGTCTGTGATGGGTCGCTGAGGTCAGTGGTACTCTTTCTACTCCATGAATAGAATGACTCAAGTTTTTGAAAGAGACTAATGACTCTAATAGCCAACAAAGGATGAATTTGCTTATGTATAAACATCCTTGTTTGTATGCCAGTTAGGACATTTATGCACAGTACCTCTATTCTTCAAGCATAGGTGTATGCAAATTGAAATAAAGCTTGGAGGAAAATGGCAAATGGAGCTTACATCTCAGGTGGAGAGACTTGGGAGCAGCCCAACTCCCCGACGAGAGACACATCATGGTACAGCATGCGCCAGTCCCCCTGTCTATGCCCTGGGTTTCCCACAAAAGAAAATTCCTGCAGATCCTATCCAGCCTGCATGTCCCAACAAGTCCCTAGTTAGGGTGTTTGGAGTGGTAGGACTCCAGGGCACAGCACCACACAGATCCACAGGTCACATCATAATGAGCTGGAGATGATCACAGAGATCTAATGGACAACTCCAAATCCTGAAAACAGCTTGAGAGTGTTTTTGGTGTGCATTAGAAAAAGTAAGCACAAAAGCAAAAACCTTTCAGAAGTAACCCATGTCCCCCCAGAGTTGGAAATGTTGTAAAACATGTTTTCCTATCATAAGGGTCTGGGTTTTGATATTTTTTCTTCTTTTTTTTTCTTCTCTCATCAGAAAGTGACCTCAGAAAACTTCTCATTTAAAAATATCATCAATATTGAGATTCTTCTGTGGAACATTTTAGTTTAAGTAGGCTAGCATACATTGAATAAATTCTCTTTGGGTGAAAGTGTTCCAACTCTCTGTAAAGGCAATCTTCTTCCAAAATTGTTTTTCAACTGAAAACATTTAAACGATCATTTTTCAGTCTTCTGTGATTTTTTTCTTCTTCTGTCTTTGCATGGTTTGCAGTATTTGTTTTGGTTGGTTTGTTTTCTCAGACATCTGATTTCTTTTAATAAGCGTATCCATGAAAATGTTACATAAAAAAACAAAAAAGAGGAAATATCTTACATTAGACCAATTACCATATTGGGGGGGGGGGGGTGGAGCATAATGTTAAACTTCAATAATTGCTGCATGTCTGAAACACTAACAGCAAACAAAAAATGAACATTTTCTATTGAAAAAAATATTCACGTTCATTCTGCATTCAATGCATTCTTCCATGTATTTATGTCTTTGCCTTCAGTCTTGAATAGAGCATATTATTTTGTCTTAACTCACTTCCTTGGTAAACCATGAAGCAGAAGCTGGAGCTCCATAGCTCACATCTTAAAACCTCCCAGGGCTCTGAAGGCCAGAGAAAACTTTTAAGAAGCACAAACAGAAGCAGCAGTGCAGGACCCACTCAGGTGAGACCATCACAGACCCCAGACCCACCTCATACCTTCAGCTAAGGGCAGTGCTGCTGAGGGCCACCTTCTCACACAGACAAACTGATGCCCATTAGTGCTTTAAGTCAAACCTGCCACATCCTAAGATCTGCCTGAAATCAAGCATCTCTTTGGAGTGGAGCAGGAGCATTTTCAGAGATAAGCAAGAGTGTCAGCAGCTGGGACTGTAATCTCTCACGGCCCACAAGAAGACATCTGCCTGCCTTCATAGCACATCCAAACCAGTGGGCTCAACACGCTGGAGCCCAGAGCTCCAGTCCAGGGCAAATGTTTAATGTAGATATTGCTGTAGCGTGTCTTTTCTCTCTGCAGTAGTGGTGATTCCAAGCTTCCACCCACAGCCTGCTTTAATGACAGTGTTGTGGAGGACAGTGACGCCCACAGTTTGGTACTAAGTCTGTTGTCAGCTCTCAAAGTTTCTCATAGAGTTTAGCTCAGCTATTTAGGGTTGATGAGATCATGCTGTTTAATAGACCAGAGACCGCATACGGATGATTTACCAGCACTTTGGGGAACCACAGTCTCAAAATCGTTGAGCAAAGCTAATCCCGGGACTTGATTTTGGCAGGTAAGATCGGTCACTGGAACTGCTCCTGTCTAAGAGGTGCAAAAAGCCTTGACTAAAGCAGTATTTTCTGGATTTACTTCTGCAACACTGTTACTACTTCACTGATGCCTGCAATAATGTATGGGAATAAGAGAACAAACACAGCCGTGATTACTACAGATCTCAGCTTTGGCATCAGCACTTTCAGAAATCTACACTTTCCTCTTGTTTGGTACCTGCTTTCAGTTTCTCTAAAGCTGCCTCTTTCCTCCAAGTCTATGCTGTGTCTTGCCTGTGAATGGAGCTGTGAATTCCCCACAAGAAGGGATCTGCCCCTTCTGGGTGAGTGGGTATTGGTGGTATTGTATAAATAAAAAGCTATAGGAGCCATTGTGGTACAGGTGATTTTTCACAGCTCACAGAGGGTGATTGGTCATTCTGGGTATTGAGAGGAGGGGATCTGGCTGGTCTAATTCTGTCTTGTCAGCTGTCAGTGAGCGCCATGCATGTTTCTACAGGAGAATCGTGGCAGGTACTTGTGTTCCAGCGGGTTTCCTTGCAGAGGCACGAGGGCTGGGTGTGTATAAAGCCACGCAGCTGTTGTATTTGCCTAACATTGTGCAGTGCAGAACCCAGCCAGCGCTCAGATTTGTGGCTGGGCTTGGAGCCTGCAAAGCAAAGGACTCAGGATTTGGCCTGGATATGTCTGTATATTTATGTAATGACAGAAAAAGCAAATTCCTTACAAGCAAATATGAGTCAAAATAGAAACACTGTGAAGGTCAGCTGAGCACAGCAGTGAGATGATGTTATCCCAGCCACACATTCAACTCTTGAGCTGCCAGACCGGCCAGAAGGACTCTCAGCCAAAAGTCATGAGAAGATGCCAGCTGGGAAACCACCCACCGACACCCCAGCTGGCTTCTCAAAACAACTGGAGCCTCAGTGTTTGACACTCAGCTCCAGGCACAGCTGCAGGGCATAGCCCAGCCACAGAGCAATACCAAGGGCTTCTCATCGAGTTTTCCAACAGAAATACTGTGTATGGGCAACACTGTCATAAATCCTAATTTGTAAGGATTTCCTTTTTTCATAAGAGGAACAGCAATGTATTTAAGGCTAGACTTCTTTTTTTTTTCTCCAACCTAGCTGGCACAGCATTAATCCAGCAAGTCAAACTCTGTTCTAGGGATTTTTTCTTTTTCCCTAAATATATTGGTTAGTTTCTTGCTTTCAGCCAAGATACTATAAACAATTCAGAGACACAGATCCAATCCAGAGTTAATTAAGGTTGATCAAAGCTTATGTGCAGTCCTCATCTCCTAGTGCTGAGGATAAAAGCACTGAGGCCTTTGCTAAGGATGTACCGTCCTCGGAAATATATATCCCCCCCCTTATTGGTTTGAATTTAATTTAATTTCATTATAACCTCATGTCTATAAATGCCCTTCCATTAAGTAATAACAATCTCTATGCAACTCTTCTTGGAAAAGTTTTGAAACTATCTGGAAGCATTAACCATAAATGTGTATTTAATTTCTAGAGATGTACTAATCTGTTTGCCATAGTTATTTTGAGAAGTTACATTGCATTGTAATTACTTTTCTTGTAGGAAGGCTCCAGCTTTGACCAGTCCTATTGAGTTAGGCACTGTACTTAGGAAGATACAGTTGATACCTGGAAAAGTTTCCAGGCTACATGAACAAGACAGGCAGGAAATCCTGTGCACATCCTACACACAGATTATAGAGACATCAGGGGTAAATCTAGAATTAAAATCTAAAATCCTCGTGGTAGTGCTGTCTGTCTGATCTCCCTGTCTGCCCCTCCCTCACCCATTCTGAGGCAAAGCCTGCATTTGCACAACCATGTACATTTCTGTTTCCAGGTGAAAGAGAACCAAACCCAACGGGTGGAGGAGAATTTAGCAAACAGCAACTAGTTATCCATTGCAAATAATTTGCAATTTGTATGTTATGTATTTGCTATTCAGTTTAGAGAAAGTCGAAGAAATTCAAATCTGGACTTTTAATAGTAGCTTTCTTCATTGCATGTCGTACAGAATAAATAAGGTGGCCAGTGCCTCCAATGTGCACCAGCTTTGTCTATAAACTAGGTTGCCTTTAATAGATACAGACTCATTGCAGATGGTATGGCACTTCACAGTCCTAGGTTACAATTTCAAGTTGTTTTACTTCCTCACACTGGCAGAAAGGAGTACGCAGAGGCATTACCCTCTGCATTACTGCCTAACAGGTCCTAAACCATGCTCCTCTTTACGACTTTCAAACTGTTCTTGGTCTAGAATGTGTTTGTTCCTGAAGGGCTATACACAGAGTATGTGTACCCTCTACTCAGGGTAGTTGTGTCTGTGAGGGCAGAATCTGGCATGGAAAGACCCTGTGCCCTACCCTTCGAGAAGACAAGCTCTCATGTGCAATACCCTACAAAAGAGCTTTCTCATGTTACATACAACTATGGACCAGATGCTTTACCTTGATCATAGCCATCTCCTAGTTGTGTTTATGAGCCTACTTGCTTCAGGACAACTACTCATTAATTGCTGTAATACAAAATTAATAATGTTGCTTGAATATGACCCTCTCATAGAAAAGGGAAATGGAAAATCCTAGATCCAGCCTGCCTCAGTCCTCATGAATGTAACAGGAAACCTCTCCAAAGACAGCAAAATTGATCCATTATTCTTTTATGTTAATATGCTAAATTATGCAACCAGATATTTTGCTTTTCTTTTTCTTCACTTTTCTTTATGTGTGAATTTTGCCAATCTAGTAGTCTTCAGGACAAAGCTCTCTCCTTATACTATAGCATTGGTAGTTCCTCACAGAACCTTCATTACGTGTAGAGCTAACTACCACTCTTTTCCTACTAGTGAGATTTTGCAACATGCCCCTGAGGGCTTGATAAATGTCACCAGACTTATTCCAATGGGCCACTGAAGGCCATCTCTAGACCAAGGCAGAGTTTCCATTTGGAAATGGAATACAATTTTGAACTGGGAACCCAGAAGCAGAAGGATTTTAATTTCAATTGTGCTGAGCCATTCACCGGTCTTCAATTAGTTTTACTGTCAGAAGGAAAAAAGATTATAGTAAAGTATAAAGCAAAATGTCAATGTTTATTGCCTGCCTGGTTTTGTTGTTGTAATAGGAGTTGACCAAACTGGTAATGAGTAGAAGCCTTGTGCTCACAGTTATTAGAGAGCCAAAACTCTTGGTGAACTTTGTGTTCTATCTAGAAAAGCACTCTGGGGTACATGGCTACTATTTCATGTTCCTCTGAAGAAGTAAAACATTTTTTCCTTAACTGTTGAAGCAACAGAAGTGTTCTTCTCTTCCATGAAAGACAAATGAAATTAAAAAAAAAAACACCAAAAACAAAAAAAAAAAGATGTCATCACTTTGTTGACAGCATTTCTTAAGTAGCTTAAGAAATTGTAAATATTTCCTTTAGTCTATATTTAAGGAAATAAACCAACTTCTTGGACTTGGACGAGTTTGCAGTTAGAAAGAGGGATTCTGTTATTATATAACATAGATAAATGAAAAATCACTAGTGGAAACATGACACAATGAAATGTCATGTCAAGTCCTAAATTTGAAATAAGAGAAAATGGCATTTTTTCATCAGATTTTTTCCACCTAGATTTTTCAGGGAAGACTGTTTCTAATGCCTTTAAAATTAGTTTCTCGTTCTTTGTTTCCTTCTAAGTGGCTTATTATCTATTAGTCCTCTCTTCACTGTAATCTGTGAGGACAGCTCTATATACATTTGAATTCTTCTGGTGTTTTAATTGGATGTGTCTCCAGTGTAGTACTGTAAGTATCTCATTTAGTATCGGTGGTTTAACATCCTCTGGAGCAAAGTGAACCAATGACTTAATTAACTTCCACTCGGGCAGTTATCTGCTCTGGGAACCTGCAGGAAGTATTATTCAATTTGAGGGTGACAAATGAACGTACATGAGGTACCACACGCCACCCAGTGGGAGATCGGACAAGAAACATAATTTATTTCATTAGTGGTGCCAAAATGGGCTTTCAAGCTGAAAACCTAAATATGTAGCTGTGTCCTAGGAGAAGAGGAAACAGCATGGGCTTTGTCTGAAATAATTGATTGTGTACAGTTCATAACATATATTTCCATGGGAAAGTTTAAGTTTAGTGTCACTCTTCATCCATCATATTGTAGTTTGTTAGGTGTTAGCCTAAGTGGTGTATAAAATAAGCAGTCACAAATACTTTTGGATTTGGTAATATTTATCAATTACATTATGAAAAATAGATTTAAAAGAAAATAACTAGCCTTGAGTCAGAATTGACTTTGGTGTTTTACAACACATATATAATTGTTCTGAATATTGTAGATATCAAAACATGGCTACAGTCTCAAAGATCTTTGGCTTTCTTCAGATTTATTGTAATTTACAGAGTAAAAGTTAGTGGCAGCCTCTAATTACCCACAGAACCAAAGTTTCCTGAGTGAAAACTTGAGATCAAAGGGCATGAATAATAGCCTTAAAGGCATCTCCCCTTACACAGGCTACTCTTAGCCCCTCTGCTGTCCTTTGGTATAAATTAAGCACCTTAGGATGAATAAAACATGAAGCACAGAAGGTTTAGATTTCACAGAAGATGAATGGTTGGATTATTGATGGGAAAAGGAGCATGGGAAAGTATAAACCATGTAGATCTAAAAATTTTAAACTCTATACGCAATCACCTTTGCTTTAGTAAATTTTTTTTAATTTCTTTTTTGTTGTTTTGTCCAAATCCTTTCTGTTGGTAAGGCAGCTGGGTTGTTCTGTATCACTGAGCTGCACTTTTCAGCAAGCTCAGAAGCCTTTCACAGTTCATTCTGTTGATTTCAGTGGGCATACAACCAGGCCATAAAACCACAAAAGCAATCACTGGTTGTTAAAAACCATACAAGCACTTACATTCAATTATAATGAAAAAGGTGCATACCTCTTGTGCCTCATGAAACTCAGACTTGAAGGCTGTTTGCTTCCTCATATATATAGCATGAATCCAGTTCCTTCCTGATGTAAAGTTCATTGCTTTTCACTAGTGTTACACATGCTGAATTTAATTCATTTCATATCCCATCACAGTATAGATGTACACAACCGTAAGAATTAGGAAAGTAGGATCAAAACCCTAGATGTTTGTTCATAGAAAAAGATTTTGCAGGATGAATGGGTGTATGAGGCAAAAGCTGTGTATTTGTCTTAAACAAAATTCTGTATTTGCTTTCTATGATGAATGTTAACTTTGAATGAAAAAAAAAATAACAAAAAGACAAATTAGTTACTGTTCTAGGAAATGGTAAAATGAAATGTTCCTCTATGAGCTGTGAAAACAGCTGACTGTTCATCTTGGTCATATTTTGTTAGGAATCAAAATCTTAACTTCTTAAAATTTGGATGTTTGAAAAATTATTGGGTTTGTGTTTACCTGTATTGAAAGCAATCACACCAGTCTCTGTCTACTGGCAGTCAAACTCCCAAATAAGCTTCCCTTGCAAACCAGAGAGATGTACTATTACAATCATATCTCATTAAATCCTGTGGTTCAGCTATCAGGTCAGTCATACAAACACAGGAAAAGGGGCTTACATACTCCTTCTTGATTAACATCAGGGCTGTGGATGAAGATGATCTGCTTTCTGGGAAGTTGAGTCAGGCTTTGTCTCCCCTCTTAAAGTTGTTCCACTTTTTAGAGTACAATTAAAGATTCATTGCACTGGGAACAGGAATCCAGGTGTCTCACATCCCTTGGGACTGGTCTAACCACTGTCTTATAGAGTCATTTTCATGTTCTCTTGGTGGCTCAATAAATATTAAAGTATTTTATGCAAAGCAAAGACCTTTTGTATGAGAAATGGACAAAAAAATGCATTGAAAGAACACAGTAGATTGTGATGATTACAGCAGCCTCAGGGGAGGTGGGAGTCCTGCCTTTAATCCTTGCTCTGAATCACGAAAAGAGTTTTGAATCTATCCCTCCTCATGTGAGATTGTGTTTATCTTTGGAAACCAGAAAAAAATTAAAAATTTAAATAAAAAGGTGCATTGAAAAGCCCTCATGCTATCTCTCTGAATGGGTTTCCCGATTCTAAGTGCAGAAAGAATAAAATTTAGAAACTTGTAATGGCAAGATTAAGACTGTGGTTTTTTTGTTGGGGCTGTGCTGGAATTTGGCTTAAAATTTTTGTTTAGTTCAGTTTGTTTATGCAAAAAGTCTTAGAGTGACCTAAACAGCACTTTTTCATATTTAGCTGCCTTTTTTTTTTTTTTTAAAGGACATAAATAAATAAATATTGAACTAAAAGAAAGAAAGCAAAAACATTTCCATGCCTTTCTAAGCTTTTCTAATCTTTTTTCTCAGGCCCGCTTATTTGAAGGAAGAGCTGTGAGTCAAAGTTTTTTTTACTAGACTGTAGCCAAAAAATCGGATTTTCTTTTTCCTCCCTGTGAAGTACGACAGGAAAAAGTACCATTTTTCAAGCAGTTTTAATCTTATCTCTGAATAGGTGTAGTTATGCTTAAATTGTCAGGTTTCAGGAAAACTTTGAGCTCCCAAAGCTGATGCAAAGCCCTTTGAGTAGGTGAGTCTTTCTGTTGACTTAAGCCATCTATAGAGGGGACACTATCAGAGTTAAAACCTACTGACTGAGAATCTGTGTCTGTGTAATCTAGTATATTAAGACAGAGGTTTACAGGAAGGAGAGATACCTCAAAGTTATCTCAATATTACAGAAATTTAATTAATTATGCTTTTGAAGTAAGGATATTTTTATTTATTGTGTGGGTTGCATTTTTTTCCTGCTGCATTACGGTCATAACATATTGACGTTAAGGACACTATAGAGGCTAATGAATTCCAATCAATACAGGCACAATGAGCAAGGCAATATGCACACTCAGACACCCTCAGCGGTCAAACAGTTCTAGCAAACAAAGCCATTTTATAGTATATCGGCACACTCTGCGTTACACTGTGGAATGAAAGGGGTAGTTAGTTTAGGTAATCATGAAAAAATAAATCGTGAGGAGCAAATATTCTCACTTACAACAGTTTTCTGACAATAAGACCATTTCAAAAGGAAAGAGAGTTCACAGGTCATTCTTATTAAGTGCTTGACTGATTTATTTTAACACCAGTCTCCCTTCTGCTGGGAGAAGAGAGGTGTATTTTTCCTCCAGAAAGACCTGCTAATGCTGTGCAGGGCTGCTGGATGGAAAGGGAGAGCACTGCTATCCCATCACATTAGTTGCAGCATGCTTCCGTCAATGCAACAAAACTGCTCTGGGAGGGATAATTCTCCGGCTTGAATCCACTCCCTTTCTGTCTCCCCCTGACTTCTAGAGTCTGCCAAATGTCCCTTTAGGAACAGTCAGGTGATCATCATGCTTGTCCTTGCAAGCTGGATAAGCTGTTCTCTCTGTCCACTGCCCTTTCCTACAATATTTATTTAAGGAACAGCACAAATCTGCCTCTGGAAGCTGGCATTTTTTTATCTGCCTTAAAGCATTTGGGATGTCTCGCAAAGCCAGACTGTATTGAATATTAAAAACATAATATGGGATACAATTCCTCACCCATATCATAAACCGTATCTTTTGGGATTCCAACTTTGCTTTTAATTACATCATTACTCTAATTATCCTACTAACATCCTCCAATGTAGGCAGCACTTTATGGAAGAATAAAATAAAAGCTTTTTTCTTTGCTCCTGCGGCAGCCTCTCAATCAAATGTTCGGAAAGTATTACACTAATCATAACCATTTCACTGTTATCTTCCTCTTTCCCCATCTGTTTGGTCGTATCCACTTGTCTCCTGCCACCTCCTCAGACTGTAAGCTCTGTGAGGCAGGGTATCTTGCAGAGCTTTGCACAGTGTTAGTTCCTAATTGAGGTGCCTGGGTGGTGGAACAGTTATAATGATAGATTTGTTTTCCAGATTATCAATAACATAATTACGTTATACTAAGTTGTAACATTTTTCCCAATACACTTTCTTACCTTATAATCTTGGAGTACTATGTAGCACTTCCAAGACAATTGGGACCAGCAATTTGTTTATTAATTAATCAGATTGATAAATAGCAACTGAAGCAGTTTAGGTACAATAAAGGCAAATGTTTTTTTCCTTTAGTGATAGACATCCATGAGCTCAACACACTTTGCAGAAGGGAGTTATGAAACACTGAAAAGAGAATTTGATTATGTGTTGTCACCTCAATTCATACTTCTCATTTCTCACAATTAGTTCAGTCCCTTCATCTATTTATGTCATCCACGCAGCAGTTCTAATCTCACTGTTTATCACCTTCTTCATTTATTCCTGCTTTGCAAATGTGACATTTTTACAATATTGCTTAGGAGGAAATTATAGAGCAGACTAGCTGGTCACACTTTTTTTTTTTTTCCTTTCCTTTTATTTAAAGCAAGAAGAAATATGAATTGAAACCCATGTTCATCAAAGAGAGTATTGGTTTGAGAACACTGGATCTTGGTTTCAGTAGTAAAGGAGTACAAGCTGAAAATATGATACAGCTGTGCCGATCTCTTTGTGATTATTTTGAAAAACTGGCTATCTGCCCCATCTG
Organism: Cariama cristata; assembly: GCF_000690535.1. Lineage (NCBI taxonomy): Eukaryota > Metazoa > Chordata > Aves > Cariamiformes > Cariamidae > Cariama > Cariama cristata. The sequence continues at coordinate 36,239 of NW_009610071.1, forward strand.
ACAGTCTGTGAACATGGCAAATAATTTAACATTCATGCCGCTCCTGTTTTGGCATAATATATGTGAATCATGTGGTCACCACTTTCCAAATTCGTAGTAGATCAGAAAAGAGTTAATGACTAAAGTTTTGGTCATGACTTGTCCTTTGTTCCATACTAAAAACCATTGTAAAATGAAATATCAAGGCATAAAAGACGTTTTGTATTGTGACTCATAAGTCACGGAGGACTTCTTTTTTAGTACATCTTAAGGAGATGATTTCTAACTTCGGAGATTTCCTGGAGAGTTGATCAACTCCTTATCCCTGAATGCCAGGCATGGTCCAAGTATTCTTGGATTCTTCTTTGACTCCATAGGCTTCCACACCTGAATAATCAGCCATTTACTATTGCTTCTAGTGAGCCACAGGACTCACTGTCTTATTTCGTCTAAGCTTCAAAAGTCTATGGAAGGTTTGCAATTAGATTTTCTTAAGTCACAAAATACCTACTTATTATTTGCCCAAGTGTTTTTTAATGTAGTTGAAATATGTGAGAAGGGCAGTCATTATTAAGTTATGTGGTGGAAGGATTTTTTTTATCCTGAACATTGCTCCAGCAAAGATTGTATGGCCTAGGATCATTTCTATGTGTTCATTACACTTACACCATTTGTGTTAAGCAAGTTTGAGTGTGAAAATCCCCCTGGGGAGTAGCACTCTCAATCCTAAGTCCACCTGGGCACTGTGCTTATCTGCATGTCATTTCAGAGCAAAGCTGATAACGTAAGTAGATGACATACTGAGTGATTCTCAGCATAGCAATGAGCCATATAACTTCACCAGTTCTTCCCCCATGATTCATCATTATTTCTGAGCATGTGTGTGACCTCCAGAGCCGACTTGAGAGTAGCTTCTGTGTATCAGCATCGCAAATTGGCCCTAGAGGATCATGAGTTTCTGCTTATCAGAATTTTAGCTTTTGTCCTTTTCTTATGGCTGAGCCAGCACATGTTAAAAGGAGGGTATTGTGTAGAGATAGAGCTAAAGTTGGAATGAATGTCAAGTAAAACGTGAGTTTTCAGATCAGAAAAAACACAAAAGAGCAGTGAATACTGATCCAGCTGTGGCAGACATGGCCTGTACATCTGTGCTTTGCAAGTAGATACCTCATATGAAGCATGAGTTATGTGGTCCTTTTCTTTGTGTTTGAGAATCCCATTAAGCTGTACATACGATTACATTTACAAACGGGGGTAGAAAGGGGTTGCCTCTATACACATTAACGTAACATCCAGTTTCTTTCCTTATCTGTCATAGTAAGGAGCAACCACAGTCTTGGTTCTTGAAGGCATAGAGAAAAAGAAGGGAGGAAATAGTGTCATCAGTCTCCCTAAATCCCATGGAAGAGTCACCCTACAGTTCACACTAAAGCTAGCAAGCTAGCAAGGCAACATGCACCAGCCTTCTCAAAGGCATTGTGGGAATTCAAGCATTGTCTCATCACTACTCAAATAATAGCCTGCTTGTTTCATCAAACAAGGTCTCTAGCTTGCTTGCTGTTGGTGCAGAACACATCCGTACACCTGCCATACCTTTGGCATCAGAGGCACTGTAGAGCTTATGTTCCAAAGCAAATATGCAACTGATAGCAAAACACAGCAATCAAAAGCAGACAGTGCTTCAACTTGATGTAATGTAAGAACGATGAATTTGTAATAAACACGCTGATTTTATTTTTGTCTTCTAGTGCTATATAAGAACATTCTTTTGATGATAATCTGAGCAAACAGGATGTCTGTCGAAACTTCTGTTCATGGAACAACAGCAGTTGGATAATTTTTTTGGCTTGTGAGGTTGTGTGTGTGTTTGTTTGTGTTACTGGCAGCGACTGGAAATGCTCACATTACCCAAAGTGATGGCAAAAATTGTCAGCATCACAGCAGTACCCACTGCCCCTCTCCCTGAAGGAAAACACTCTCCTTATTCATCTGTGAAAATTCATCACCTACAGCCTTGACTTGAGATTGGCAAAGCCAGTTCCTTAGGGTTAATAGTGTTGCTAGGGATTGCATGGGAGGCTTATAAACCTTGACTCAGACTTTATCCACCTAATACCCAATCTGTTTTACCAACTTAATCTACCTCTCTCTAAACAGACATTTACCTGTCATAACTAGGATAAAACAAGCTCCTAGGTAGAAGCACAGTCATACAGTAGACATCAGAAGATTTGAATGTAAATAGGAACAGCCTAAAATTTAAGGGGTCACCTTAGCTTCCCACTCCAGCAAAAGCTATAACTGACTGGAAGGTTAATAAAAGAGGTCATGATTTACAGCTTAGTCATTGAACAATTCTTTGAAACTGTCTTTACATGGAGATTTTTTTAATTCATTAGTTACCTCTGTTAACATTTCCCTTCCACAATATCATATTAGTGTGAAAATAGCAAAGAAAGAATCACAATGAAGCAAAGTTTTTATGTGTGTAAAACTAATCTCCATGAAAAAATGGAATTCCCAGCTGAAATGGGTAGGAAATCAAAGAAAGTACTGATACGATAAAACTCTATTGTCAGGGCAGGGGTTCCTGGAGTACCTACTCTACACAAATGCCATTCGATGACTGTAGTGGGATTTTCTCCGGATAGTAATCAGATGACTAAGGTGTTGTCCTATAGATGAAATACAATTGGTTTCATCTTCAATATATTACTTGGTAAATCATTATCATGTATGGATACACATACATCATGTATCATGTATGATACACATAACACACACACATTAAACTGTAACTAGATCAATTGCAAATACACTTTTGTAACCCTGGCTGTACGATAGAAGAATGGGGAGAATTTGTTATTAATGATTTAAAGAAGCAAAGATAAGAGATCATCAGCAATTTTTCACGGTAGGATAAAAGCTCCAGCTATATGAACTGCAGAAACTACTACATGAATAATTACTTTTGCTGTGTTTATAACACAGCTGATCTTGTGATGATGATGGAAGTAGCATACTAACATATTTTAGACTCTTGGACTAAAACCTATTTTTTTAGAAGGTAAGACGTAGCCTGATATGAGACACTGAATGAAAGACCTTTAAGTAATAACATGAATCAACTGCAACAATTTTGGGGATATGTTTCTTTGTAAAGTTAGTGGCTTGAAGATTCATTCTCAGGAATATCAGAGGCAAGAGTTCACCCAAGCTACACTACCTATGAGTAACAATACCTATCAGTGGGATTCAAAGAAGCAGAAGATGATTCATCCTGCACCAAGCAGCTTATCCTGGTGATGTTAATGCTACAGGAAGACAACTGGGAAAACAACTGATAGAAGGAGTTGGAAAGGCAAGTCAGAGTAGCATTTTTCAAAGCAGCAGCAGCAGTAAATATTTCTAATGTTAACAAAGGCTTAGGAAAATTATTTAGATAAATATTTTAAAATAAATATTAAATGTTTGTCTGGGTGACACTTAAATGTTTTTACTTTCATGTTGCTCTGGCTCCTCTACTGCTGATGTTTTAACCATGAAATTGAGTCTGTTCATCTACTTTTTTGTGTTTTTTTCTTAAAACTCACTCTCAGATGGACAGGAGATGAGAAATAAGGATATTGCCCCAGTTCTTTTATAACTTTGTTGCTGCTGTATTCTTTCAAAATTTCCCAGGCCAGATATTTGAGTAAACTGTGCATCATTTAGCTCCTGTGTTTTCTAACTGAGCAGTACTATTTATACGAGACACCACATAAATTTAGCACTAGTTCAACAGACATGTGAAAAAGCTTATTAAAATACAGAATCCCATGTCTTCTTTTCACAGCCAAACATCAAAAAAAAAATTAAGAATTATCATTAGCATAATACAGAATTTCAAATATTTATAACTTCTTTTCTACTTATATTTTATTCATTAGTTGTAAATATTCTAAAGTGACCAGCAGCCTCTGACATGCTGCCCCAGAAATCTTCATGCTGTCCCATTGGGACCATCAATCCCTCTTATTTTTGGTTACGCCATGCCCGTAGGTTTCACTGTGCCAATTTGCTGCAACTCTTACCCAAGTGACACTTCCTTAGGGGAAGTGACCTTTTCAAATGTGTCTCCAAGATTTATAAAGATATTACCCTTTCTTTAAAGTATGTGTCAGTTTGGAGTGACAGTTTCATCCAAAGTATGCCACTGGTGACCATCTATTGTCACAACATTTTCTCACTTCATTTTCATAAAATGGTGACTTCTCTTGGTGGCACCAAGTCAAACTAACCAAACTTAGGGTTTTTTTTCCTAACTGTCTCTTTACTTTTAGTGTTGGGTCTGACATCCTATTAATGTTTTTATTCTCTGTCGAACAAATAGCACCCCATGTCAGATTCATTGGAAGCACTCCACATGTCAGTCATACTTAGCATCATTAAGAGTGTGACTCCACAGGTTTTTTATGAGTTTGTGGGGGTTTTTTGGCACCATTTTCTTGCTTGCCTATAATATTAGGGATAATATCAATTAATGATTGCATTCTAAACCTGTACTAAAGCTGCTTAAAATAACACTGGCTAATCTGTGGCAGAATTTACTATGTAATAGTTTTCTATTAGATGTAGAGCTGGTTTAGTAGAAAAAGATTTAGTACATATGGCTACAGGTTTAGCTGCAGTATTTTCTGCTAAAGTAATCTCTAGTGAGTTAGCATTATATTCTAACACAAATATATTGGTCCTTGCCAATTTAAACAATATCATCTATGTCTGCTTTCCTTCAAGGTGCTGATTTTCTTTTATCATTAGCATGACTTTCTCACTCTTTCACTTAGTTTTGGCTCATGTGGTAATCTCTGCCAATGTTTTTTATTTCACTGTTCAATTTGGGCTGTTCTAAAATATTTTTGCCCTTCCTCTAAGGTGTTTTTGGACCATAAAATGACTTTTACATATCCTTTGAATATATATTCCTGTAACACCTTAGCAATTGCCAGGTTATTTCCTTTAACTAAAACCCCATCTAGGACTGAATAGTCTTCCTTGAAAAACTCTTGGAAAATTCTGATCCTACCACCCCATGGTGGTAACTTTGATGATTTTCCACAGTGTTATGTCAGATGTAGCTCTGACAATCTCAGTCCACATCTAATCTGAGACCTGATGAGTTTGTTCATGTGTTGAAAACTCCATAATCTAGTAACAGACGTTGTTCAACTGTATGTTTACCCAGACAGTGTTACTGTAGTTATTAAACCTTTCCCGCTTTTTTATCAGTTTGAAAGTGTAGTTTTGTATCTGAAAAAATAACCATTTCCAGTTTCTCAAGCACTGGAATGATTTGCCAGATCCACTTCTGATAGCAGTAAACAATGTCTGACCAATTTAATTTAAAAAGGGCATAGAAAGAGTTAGAAAGAAGGATGTGAAGCTTCTTATTTCCATTGCTTAAGGCCAATGCCTCCTTTTGAGCAGACTGAAACTCATTTTTGGTCAGTGGTTAGTGTGGTTAGTGTGATACATGAACCAGTGCCGATCATTTTCAATCACACTACTGTAAGTAGACTCTGCCAGATGCTTTCTTAGAACTTTCACAGAAAAAATTAAATTTCTACTTTTTGGCATAGTAGCTGAGTATTACTGGGTCTTTTAATAAAACCATCAGTTTCAGAACCACTTTAAGCTTCTCTATGATAGCCGTTAGATTTTTTTGCACTGTTTAACGTAGGCAGCAAGATTTATCACAAATGTTCCTGTAGATTTAGCATTGACAGGAACTTGGGAAACTTTTTGTTGCATCAGCCATTTTAGTGATGACTTCAACTTTATTATCTGCAGGTATACCTAGTTGTGTTAAGGTCTCCACCGAATAAGTTATGTCTATTATACAGAACCTGCATTATGGTTATTCAGATTTGGGCCAGAATTTCTGTTTCTTTTCAAAATTCCAACAGCTCAGAGCTGTTGGTCATCACTGTCTAATGTTTTGTTTTGTTTTTCTAAAGCAAAATATTACTTGGGCAGGTCTTATTATTTTCTATAGCATAGATGTACAACTTATGTTATATAAACCAGCTACATACAGCCTAAAGAAATATATCATTTAGTCCTTGGCCCCTTTGTATGTTTTCTCTTTTCCTGGATAAGCTGGAAAAAGTCTGTGAGCCAGAAGGATTTCCCAGGTGGTTTCCCAGACCGGTTCAGGTCTCTACCTTCCTCAAAAGTCTCTTAAGTCATTCTCTGTGTCATGTCATTTAATATGTGTATCATGAATGTAATTATTATTTTAGAAGTGTTCTGTAAATCCGTTTTTCTCAGGAAGGCCAGTTTTAATGATGATGCACTTTTGTTCTGCACTTGCATAATAAATCTGATATTCCTGGGACAAGTATACAGTATGTCTGGAGAATGAGTGTAGCGCACTGAGGTCTCTCATTGCCCATCTTTTAGTTGCTGGTGCTACATCAACTCAATGATGTCAGAAACATATATTCAGATGTACCCAAGAAGACAGCAGGGGAAGCACGCAGAGAGTGCCATGAAAGTCAGCTTCTTGAATACTGTACTTTGTTTGGTGTTATTCTTACAAGGATGCTAGAGGAGTCACTCTCTTTTCACTGCAAACTTGATTTTTACTACCCCAAGACAATGTTGGGAAGAAAAATTTAGCCAAGACTTAGGCGATTAAAATGTACGAACTCAGATGTCACTGATGATTACTCTGCCAAAGTTAAAAAAGTTGGTTTTCTTCTATGTTTATATTGAAAAATCCTCCCTCACCTTTAAAAGTTTTTTGCTCTTGCTCAGATATATATGTTCAAATGACTTGTGAGTCTCAGTGTGTACAGTGGGAACATTTTACGTGAAGCCAAGAACTCCTCCTTCCTAAATTTACCTATCTATTCAGCTACTTTCTTTAACTGCAACTGTGCTGGCTCATAGTTATTACAGATTTATTTGGCTCCAGTACTGCATATCGTTCCTTTATACTCATGGGATTTTTGGGTATATATAAAAGCAATATGCAGATTATTCATGGCAGCCTCAGAAACTCCATGGTGGCTGGGAGGACCCACTCACATGGGTGGCTCTAACTTTACCCTCAAAAATTAGAAGTGATTGGATGGGGTTTTTTCATTTATTGATGACATTATTTATCAGCATTTTGGTATTTTTTCTGTTTTCAGTCTTCCTTTCAGCTGTCTTAGTTCCTTATTAACAATACTGCTCTTGCATATGGCAGGTGCATTATTTCTCCTTAACATAAATAGGATCAAACTTCTAATCCCACCATTTTTTATGGCCATATCTCAGAGCCATCTCCACGAGCAAATGGACAGAGTATCCCTTTATTTTTTGAAGTAAAACTGTAAGATTTTACTCAAGCAATCAGATTTCCATGATATACATTGTTAATGACTATTATTTATTGTATTAAAGTGACACATAGAAATGCTACCTGACAGTAGTATTCCATCTTGCCACATGCCCATAGAATCAGCAAATGGATCACACAGCTTTTGGTCTGCATCTAAAAAGATATCACAGAAGAATATATTATATACACTTTAAACACAGATAACTAAAGGCTGAAATTAATCCAAAACTCTGTGACCCTTCCCTAACAAAAATAATGATTAAATTTCTAACATTACTGAAAGAATTTTCTTTGTTGTGAAATTCAGCTCAGGTTCCAAAGGGTGTAGGTAGAAGGCAGAGATATTTCTTCATTGTTGATTTTTTTAACCATCTGCCTCCCCAGCCCTGGAGGCTGTTCACCTGTGGTCAGTAGAAATACAGAGCAGAAATATAGAACTATAAAAACATAGTAGAAACAGAGAATCTAGATATGCTTTTCTTTTCTCTTGAAGTGACTCTTTATGTTCCAGAGACATTGGAGAAATATCTTCACTTTTGAAAACTAAGTGAAATGGTCTGTGTGAAATATTCTTCATAAGAACAAATTCAGTGAGGTTAAGCTAGTTTTTGAAAGGGATTTTATTACAGAATTACTTCCGTTTAAATACACAGAAAGAAGCAGCATAGATACAGCAGTGTATTGTCCCATTCACTCAGCTGTATTGTGGATGAATCACCTTCTAGTAGTATAGCATAAGACAATCTCTATGCTTCTGCAGTTTTTGTTTTTCCTTTGACAATCAGTGTTATGACAGAATTTTTTGTAGTGTGAACTGTTGTCCTAGAAAAAGTACTAGAAAATCCTTTAAATGGTAAATGCCATCTGCCTTGGCCAGATTCCTTAGCTGACCAACAGATCTGTAACCCAAATTATTGGCTGTTCTGAGTTGAAGTTTGTGTTACTTATTTATCAGTATTACAACATTAACATGTCCTATTCCAGATACTGTTGGTATTCTGGTTTACACATGCATAACAAAGACTTTCTTCTGACTGATGGGTATTCTAACATAAATTGCTGAAATGAAATTACTGCATTTCCACTAACTCCCAGCTGCTGTGAAGGAGGCAGAACCCTCCTGTTCTCTCTAACATAATTTTCTTCATTCCTGAAAACAGCTTTTATCTAATACTAACTGTGGTAGTAGTAAAAATTCAAAGTCGGAAGTGGATCACAGCCAACTCTTCCACTTGTGCACAAGATAAGTATGCCATTAACCATGTCTCTTAAAGTTATTTATCTCATGCAAGCAAATGAGTTCAAAGCCCTCCATTTACTGTTATATGATTGTAGATATCTGCTATCAGGTCTCTACTGGCTAAAGCTGGGCACTTGACAGGGACAGAAGTGGAGTTTGCAGGCCAGTATGACCCATGAATATAAGTTGTTTGTAAAATAATATATGACAGCTAATAAAAACATATGCCCTCTTTCTCTTTTTTCTCTCACTGTCTCTTGAAGTGTGTATGAAGCACAATATTATCATCAGCCCTCTCCTTCACAGGTATGTATCCTGATACTGTGGTTTCCTCCATTAACTTGAGACCGTTTAGAAACAACATGGTCTAATATACATAATACTCACATTGGATTGAATTTATAGCATTTCTTTGGAAAGTTTCTTCATCTCTGTATCTTTGTTTCTCCCATCATTTGACCTTTTCAGACTTCTTTCTCTTAGAGAATGTACACGATACAGTACAAATATCAGCTCGAACATTAACGCCATTACTAATCATAACATTCTCTGGGAAGAACTTCAATTTCTTTCCCCACCACATAAACAGCCTCTGAACTCAGAGAACTTCATTAAGTTTTGGGGATTTTTATCAATTCCTTTTGCCACTCTTTTCCCTCCTGCCTCTGCTGAGATTTCCAACTAGAATCCTTACTACCGGGCAAATGGCTTCTGCGATGTGCTGCATTGAGAAGAGTAAGGCTTCAGCAGTGAATGGAGTTACTGTGCAGTGGAGGGAGAAGAAGTGTAGCCCATAGGTGCTTTTTGCATTAGTGACAGAGGTATAAGCTCACACATTTTTACCATGCACTAATGATATGCTGAGTGTTCACACAGTCAGATGATGCATGACAAACACAGAATGGTCAGGGTTGGAAGGGACTTCTGGAGATCATCCAGTCTAACCCCCCTGCCCGAGCAGGTATGAGCACAGCAAGTTGCACAGGATCATGTCCAGGCAAGTTTTGAATATCTTCAGAGAAGGACACCCCACAACCTCTCTGGACAGCCTGTTCCAGTGCTCTGTCTCCCCCAAAGTATAGAAGTTTTCCTCATATTCAGACGGAACTTCCTGTGTTTCAGTTTGTGACTTGTTACCCCTTAACTTGTTGCTTGGCACCACTGAAAAGAGTCTGGCCCTATCCTCTTGACACCCGCCCTTAAGGTATTTATAAGCATTGATTAGATCCCCTCTCAGTCTTGTCTTCTCCAAGCTGAACAGACTCAGTTCCCTCAGCCTTTCCTCACCAGAGAGATACTCCAGTCCTCTAATCATCTTTGTTGCCATCCGCCGGACTGTCTCCAGTAGTTTCTTGTCTTTCTTGAACTGGGGAGCCCAGAACTGAGGAGCCCAGAACTGGACCCAGTACTCCAGACGTGATCTCACCAGGGCCGAGCAGCGGGGGATAACTGCCCTCGACCTGCTGGCCACACTGTTCCTAATGCACCCCAAGATACCATTGACCTTCTTGGCCGTGAGGGTGCATTGCTGGCTCATGGTCAATTTATTGTCCACCAGGACTCCCAGGTCCTTCCCCACCAAGCTGCTCTCCAGCAGCTCAACCCCCAGCCTGTACTGGTGCATGGTGTTATATCTCCGCAAGTGCAGACATATCTCCGCAAGTGCAGAACCCTACACTTGCCCTTGTTGA
>NW_009610072.1:0-905 GCF_000690535.1 Cariama cristata
TATTTAGTCTCGTCTTAAAAGAATAATGAAAATAACAGGCAAGCACTTGTATATCTGCACTACCACAAACACAGTTATAAGTCACTTGTTAACACACAAACAAAGACTAGAAAAATTACATGGTCAAATTCAAACAGAAGTCACCCAGGAGTTATATTTTGTGTATCAGACTTGGCTCAGCTAAGTTCATTCCTAACTCTGCTGCAAAAAAAATTTCCTTTATATGTTACAGAGAAAAGAGGGATACAAGAAAGGCAGAGAGCAGGTGACCGCTACAGGACCAACACTTCACTGCAAACTCCAGAAAGGTCATTGTCAAGAGCAGAGGCTGGAGGTTTAAAACACATCTTCTTGAGATGGTCTGCAAAGCAGCTCTGGAAAGGCAAGCCTCAATCTGCCAAAGGCACCGTGGGGATTTCCAGCCCCACATCTGCAGTTCGGGGCTCATGAAAGCAGCAGGATTTCAGGCCTCGAACTGGAAAATACAGGTGGTTTGTCACAACAGGAAAGCCTGGCTTTAATAACGCAGCAAACATCTTACGGTTTCCTTTGATTAACATGGCATTAATTTGGGATTTCTTTCTATTTAGTCTATGCAGGAAAATGATAAAAAACAGACCTGACAACCTTTGAGTTAAGAGTGGACTTCACCTCATTTTCAAAAAGGGCCGCTGCAGACTTTACAAACAGCCCTTGTCCCGTGTACTTACGACGCCACAATCCGTTTAATGCCTGCACATCGTATTTACCTGTGCTTTCTAAAGCCACCACAGGGAATTCCAGTCTTTATTTACCTTTTAAATGAGAGAGTGTACAAATCATTTTCTCCTGCACCTGACAGGATCTTTTGAAGGAATATTCAATATTTCGTTATATTTTGCAAATTGCTCCATTCCAAGGTTCAG
>NW_009610072.1:936-3392 GCF_000690535.1 Cariama cristata
AGTGGCTGAAGACCTGCACACTTCACAATATTTATTTGCATCACAGACAATAAAGTACCTTTTATTTGTGGAAGTCCATTAAAATTAAACAGTCTGAAATAACTTGGCTTTTCAAACTATCTTGTACATTTGGTTTATTATTGTCCCTTCCCTACCTCTTATCCAAACAGTCCTGACAGCTTGTTTATTGAGAGCTCTGCAGAGGTCTACCTACGCAAACTGTGCTGGTGACAGAATCACAGAAAATCTCTAACTATGGCCTGACCTTAAAAATAATAAAATTAAAAAATAAAAGTTTCACAAGAGCAAACTGTTTAATTTGTGGATAATACTGTAAAACATTCTCTAGTGGCTCACTGGCAATTAGTTAGAATTTCTACCTGAAATGTTACATGTAACGTCTTTCAATTTGGTATTATATCACCAAATACATCAGGCAATATAAAATCCACCCATAAAAACCTCTGCTTTTTGGATTTTTAAGTAAAACTCATGATTCCTTCTGCTGAAGTTCCATTAAAGCAGAGATATAAATGTTCATATATTCAGTGAAGCTATTCAATGAAGTTATATGCACATTTATATGTTACATATAACAGTCTATATACACTTGTATAACAACATATATATGTTGTTTTCTAGACAGCTGAACTTTTTTTTGTTTCTGGGAAACTGTTCAGTCCTGACCAAAAAAGGCACTTTTTTGTCCACGATACATTAAAAGCACAAGTTGCAGCAGTTGAGCTTTCTTAAGTACTACTCCATTAACATCCTCATCATTTATCCAGAAGGAGCACTGGGGAAGATGAAAGGTAGCTTAGTTTCCAGACCTTCTCAAGAAGGTAGTCTGTTCAATGCCATGTGGCCATTGGAGCTGTTTAACGAAGACACTGAACTAAGACAACCCCAAACTTACTTTAGATGTATCATCAGTCATCCGAAGGAACTCTGATTTACTAAAGCTCTGGATTAGATTCAGCACTCACTTTCCAAAACCCCATCGCAGCATCTATAACGTGGTTGCAGCAGTTATCATCCAGGGATAGTTCACTTGGCCACTTGCCTTTAACAACACTTATAATACACTGGTAAACAGAGAGTGAAATCCTCGCCTTGCTGAAGATCCTCAATAAGGTTAGGTTGTCGTCTACAGAGCTTAACGTGGATAACATGGCTATTAAAAGCAATAATTAAAAATAGCTTTTATAAGACAATTTAGGGGCTTTTAAGAACCACATATAAAATGGAGCCTTTTAAATGAGATCATAAAAGGCTTTATAGCCAAGTACTACAATAGCAAGCACACTGAGATGCTGAAATTTTGTACTGAATCCACATTAAATACAGCGTTAGAGCATTGCTGCAGGACTCAAAGAAACTAAACAAGCCGGAGAATTTCTACTCAAAACTAAAATTGTATCATTAATTCCCCAGGAATGGACTTCACCTTTGCTTCATGCCTGTTACTCCACACTTAAGAGTCTACTGGTCAAACGCTGACCTTGACTTCATTCATCCTTCAGCCCTGTAACAGTAAACCTGTTGCTACCCGTGAGGATGCACAATTATAGCTGAGGACATAACCTGAAAATAATGGAGTTGAAGAGGTGATGTTAGAACTGGAACTGATTTTGTAGTTCTGTGAACAAGGCAGGGGAGCTATGAAGAAATCCAATTTCCTTTTTTAGTGCTATGGTGGTTTTGTTGAGCTCAAATAAGTTCAAACTTTCATATGACTTTAAATTTTAAAATATGATTAAGCAACTGTAATTCTGAACCTGCTCATGGAGAAGAATGCTAGAAAAGAAACGGTCTTTCCACCGACAGTTGTTAGACATAGATCAGCTGTGCCCTTGTCTTATTTGGATCTGGGCAAAAAGGATTTCCCACCTGATGCAGATCCTGGCTGTGGTTCAAAGCAGCTTTACTACATCTTCTGCACAGAAAAATTTTGATAAAGAAAAAAAAAGGTGAGAGGCAGCTGAGCAGGCTCTCGAGAGATGGAAGAGAAGAGAGAGAAGACAGCAGTAATGCCTTTTCCTGGGCTGTTCCCTCTTACATCTAAGCCAGATGGGGTCAAGCAATGAACCGTGACTCCCCCGAGTCAGCTCCTTCCCAAGGCTGCTCTTCAGGGAAGGTACTTACAGCAACTTCTCAAGCCGTAACTCAGGGACGACATTAAAAAAAAATTCTGTCCGGCCCAGTTGTATTAGGAGATCTTTCCTAACAGGTAGTATTTAGCCAGCAGATATTAAAAATTCTCAATTGTAAACCCATATTTGGGGACTTTTGTGAAGGCAATTTTTGACCTCCAGGTTTCTCAGCACTGGAGCATTTACAGTCTATCGTGCCAATGAGTATTTAGGGAGCCTTAAATCCTGAGACTATTTGGCTGTTGTGCACGCATGTAACTCCCAAGAGTCATGAATCCTGATTAAATGTTTGCTGAAAAGCAG